>NC_041368.1:854544-1082044 GCF_900634415.1 Cottoperca gobio | reverse complement strand
TTCTTTCATCGCATGTCTTTAAGGGGAGGATGTGGCCCCCAGTCTTAACATTTCATCCGACCTAACTTGAAACTCCTGAAACTCCTATTTTTTAAATCTTTTTTTTTTTAGCCAGTAGCTAACACATCACATAGCACAGCAAAACATTTGCCTTTACAACTTCATATATTAGCATCAAAAACACACCAAAACGAATAATTTCACCACAACAGTGAGAATGAAAGTCTGGAACCTCTTACTGTTAATCAATTAAAATCCCTTCAAAAGCACAGAGGTAATCCTTCTGCATAAATCTGACAAACCCCACTATCACAGCTACTTATCCTCGGCAGATCTTAGCTACTGAGTCGACCTGACTCTACATCAAGACACAACCTTGATCAATGCATTGATTACATACCATAACAACAAAGCAGCAGCTTTGGAAATAATTGTATTTCAATGAGTTGTATACTTATAAGACAATAGATAATATTTCTATCTGTGGTACGTTTCCAAGTCAGCTCACAAAAAGTTATTTAAAATCTCCAACTGAGTCGCTTTTCAACCCACGAACAGCACTGTATTAACACGGAAGCAGCGAGAGAGTAGTTCACAGATCTCCAGAATCAGAATATTAATGATACTTTGAAGCCCCGAGCTAGCAACAATGATCTATGAATTCAATATGCTCAGATAATTCCCTCAGCCAAAGCCCAATGCAGTTACATGTATTTGTCCAATGAAATTCCAACCTGAACAGGGCTGCAGAAAGCAAACAGCCGGAAAGACAAAAGTCATTAGCCAGTTAATAATGTCATGATAACCATCTGTGTTGTGGAAATATTTTTCTAATCCATATCACAGATTTAGTGGGGGCCCCCTCTAGAGAACAAAACTGTGTCCTTGATCATTCTGTGCACTGGCTTTGTTCTCAGGCTGATGTGTATCTTATTTAACAGTTCATGATTCTTTCTGTGAGCCCATGGCAGATTTGTATTAATATTTTCCCCCAAGTTTAGAGACAATTCTTAAGATGGAGCGTCCTATTTCAATAGACTCACTGCAACAATAAAACTGGAGAGAATTGGGAAATCTCAGCAGCATTGTCGTTCCCAAAAGCAGGAGAGATCGCATCGAATCTGCTTTAATTAAGACATCAAAGTACCAAATAAATAAATAAAATAAAGACCAAAGTGTGCAGATTTTACAACAGCTGCCTCAAAACAACCACCTCAAAAAAACTTAAATGCCAGAAACAATCAGAAGCAGCCAGAAGCAACAAGACATGCAGCGCCTTTGACATATAATGAAAAGGACAGACTGGTGCTGTAACAACCCACCACAAGAACACTGGAGCAAACTTCACAGAGAAAATTTAAAATATTACACTTACAGCAGCCTTCCATACTGAGGACTGTTACACTGGGAGGAAAACAACGTTAAAGCTAATTATTGTCAGGCTATCAATCAGTGATTTACTTGTTAGAACATAGAAGTGGTATTGTTGTGTAGAGAAAGGCATGTGGTAAAGCTTGTATTAGTCATAACATAAACAGACTCGCTGTTAGGACTGAGGCTCCTCAAACATCCAGTGAGAAATATTTAACTGTATGAACAAAACAATGCTGTCAGACTACCAGAACCTCCAGAACATTAGCAACAACTAATGGAGAAAAACAGGAATATAGCTGGAAGTAAATATTATCACATGGCAACACGTTTTTAATTAGCATATTTTTATAAACGAAGGGCTTCAAATCTCGTTTAATAGGAGAAAGATGGATTTTAAAATCCCTACATCTGTGATTTACAGCTGTGAGTTGTTTAGAACATCTCTTGAATATCAACTCTGTACAACAGAGGCATCTCGGCTCACGCGCTCCTCCTTTTGGTCTGCCATACTTGCATTAATCCCAATCTAATCCTCAACTAAATTTTAAAGTCCAATGTCCTTCGCTGCAGGATTCCACAGAGGAAGACTATTGTACTCATCTTTGTTCACTTAAGCTCTGCTTAAAATTAACCATTGGCCACTCAGAGATGGAAAGAAATTTCAGGATCCTCTTTTCTGAAATTCTCATATCCTCAGAGATCCTGAGAAAGTGATTTCACATACAGGCTTTACTTTGAAGGAACTGAGGAGTTTGGTGTTATTATTGTCTGTGTTTATATAGGAAGGGCAGTGCCATAGGTCCTTGAATGTAGAAGAAAATATCACATTCAAGATGCTGTGCAAAACAGGTGAAAGCTTTGAATACATGTAAAAATGAAAGACAAAATGATGGATCCTCCAATTCCTAAAACGAGCATTCAAAAGTCACATGTCCTTGATGTTCTGTGTTGCAATCATAAATGAGTGTCAGATTACAATGTTTTCCCCATGTGGCACCTGGTCTTCAATGTCCCAATTTGCCAGGCTTATGAAAGGGAGAGGCATATTTTCCAGGTCTGCTGCTGAAATGGGATTTTTTGATTCTCCATCCACTGAAATAATTACAATGTTTCTAGAGCACTGATGTATCTCTTTTTTTTCTTTCATAGGAAATGCAGAGACTCTGTGTCCAGGTTTCACTGTGGCATTCATTTATCTTGCTGGCCCTGCTGGGTATGCTGAGTGAACAGTGCTCAGCTGTGAACCCTACACCTTCTAAGATTATCTATCTATCATCCTTTCAACATACATTTTGATGTAAAGTTACCATAGTTACCAGTGTAAATTGAATTGTATGAGTATGATTATTCCGTAATACAATGTTTAGTCTGGCTGCTGAACAGAAAGGTTGTTTTAATGCAACTACCAAACACACTCTTTCACATTCTCTTCTCAAACTGTGTGTCATTGATATTGTTGGGAATGTAATAGTAATAGTAATGTAATGTAATAGTAATGTAATAGTAATGTAATACTAATGTAATGTAATAGTAATGTAATGTAGTATAATATAATATAATAGTAATGTAATAGTAATGTAATGTGATAGTAATGTAATAGTAATGTAATAGTAATGTAATGTACTAGTAATGTAATAGTAATGTAATGTAATAGTAATGTAATGTGATAATGTAATAGTAATGTAATAGTAATGTAATGCACTAGTAATGTAATAGTAATGTAATGTAATAGTAATGTAATGTAATAGTAATGTAATATTAATGTAATGTAATAGTAATGTAATGTAATAGTAACATAATAGTAATGTAATAGTATTGTAATGTAATAGTAATGTAATGTAATAGTAATGTAATGTACTAGTATTGTAATAGTAATGTAATAGTAATGTAATGTAATAGTAATGTAATAGTAATGTAATGTAATAGTAATGTAATGTACTAGTATTGTAATAGTAATGTAATAGTAATGTAATAGTAATGTAATGTAATAGTAATGTAATGTACTAGTAATGTAATAGTAATGTAATGTAATAATGTAATAGTAATGTAATGTAATAGTAATGTAATATTAATGTAATAGTAATGTAATAGTAATGTAATGTGATAGTAATGCAATTGTAATGTAATGTAATAGTAATGTAATGTAATAGTAATGTAATAGTAATGTAATAGTAACATAATAGTAATGTAATTGTAATGTAATAGTAATGTAATGCAATATACTATAATATAATATAATAGTAATGTAATAGTAATGTAATGTAATAGTAATGTAATAGTAATGTAATGTAATAGTAATGTAATGCAATATACTATAATATAATAGTAATGTAATAGTAATGTAATGTAATAGTAATGTAATAGTAATGTAATGTACTAGTAATGTAATAGTAATGTAATAGTAATGTAATAGTAATAGTAATGTAATGTAATAGTAATGTAATAGTAATGTAATAGTAATGTAATATTAATGTAATGTAATGTAATAGTAATGTAATGTAATAGTAATGTAATGTAATATTAATGTAATGTACTAGTATTGTAATAGTAATGTAATAGTAATGTAATAGTAATGTAATGTAATAGTAATGTAATGTACTAGTAATGTAATAGTAATGTAATGTAATAATGTAATAGTAATGTAATGTAATAGTAATGTAATATTAATGTAATAGTAATGTAATAGTAATGTAATGTGATAGTAATGCAATTGTAATGTAATGTAATAGTAATGTAATGTAATAGTAATGTAATAGTAATGTAATAGTAACATAATAGTAATGTAATTGTAATGTAATAGTAATGTAATGCAATATACTATAATATAATATAATAGTAATGTAATAGTAATGTAATGTAATAGTAATGTAATAGTAATGTAATGTAATAGTAATGTAATGCAATATACTATAATATAATAGTAATGTAATAGTAATGTAATGTAATAGTAATGTAATAGTAATGTAATGTACTAGTAATGTAATAGTAATGTAATAGTAATAGTAATAGTAATGTATGTAATAGTAATGTAATAGTAATGTAATAGTAATGTAATATTAATGTAATGTAATGTAATAGTAATGTAATGTAATAGTAATGTAATGTAATATTAATGTAATGTACTAGTATTGTAATAGTAATGCAATGTAATAGTAATGTAATAGTAATGTAATGTAATAGTAAGGTAATGTACTAGTAATGTAATAGTAATGTAATGTAATAATGTAATAGTAATGTAATGTAATAGTAATGTAATATTAATGTAATGTAATAGTAATGTAATGTAATAGTAATGTAATGTAATAGTAATAGTAATGTAATGTGATAGTAATGCAATAGTAATGTAATGTAATGTAATAGTAATGTAATGTAATAGTAATGTAATTCAATATACTATAATATAATATAATAGTAATGTAATAGTAATGTAATGTAATAGTAATGTAATAGTAATGTAATGTAATAGTAATGTAAGGTAATGTAATAGTAATGTAATGTAATAGTAATGTAATGCAATATACTATAATATAATAGTAATGTAATAGTAATGTAATGTAATAGTAATGTAATAGTAATGTAATAGTAATGTAATAGTAATGTAATGTACTAGTATTGTAATAGTAATGTAATAGTAATGTAATGTAATAGTAATGTAATAGTAATGTAATGTAATAGTAATGTAATAGTAATGTAAAAATAATGTAATAGTAATGTAATGTAATAGTAATGTAATAGTAACGTAATAGTAATGTAATGTACTAGTAATGTAATAGTAATGTAATAGTAATGTAATGTACTAGTAATGTAATAGTAATGTAATAGTAATGTAATGTAATAGTAATGTAATAGTAATGTAATGTACTAGTAATGTAATAGTAATGTAATGTAATAGTAATGTAATAGTAATGTAATAGTAATGTAATGTACTAGTAATGTAATAGTAATGTAATGTAATGTAATAGTAATGTAATGTAATAGTAATGTAATGTGATAGTAATGTAATAGTAATGTAATGTAATACTAATGTAATAGTAGTGTAATAGTAACATAATAGTAATGTAATAGTATTGTAATGTAATAGTAATGTAATGTAATAGTAATGTAATGCAATATACTATAATATAATATAATGTAATAGTAATGTAATAGTAATGTAATGTACTAGTATTGTAATAGTAATGTAATAGTAATGTAATGTAATAGTAATGTAATAGTAATGTAATAGTAATGTAATGTACTAGTATTGTAATAGTAATGTAATAGTAATGTAATAGTAATGTAATGTAATAGTAATGTAATGTACTAGTAATGTAATAGTAATGTAATGTAATAATGTAATAGTAATGTAATATTATGTAATAGTAATGTAATAGTAATGTAATGTGATAGTAATGCAATTGTAATGTAATGTAATAGTAATGTAATGTAATAGTAATGTAATAGTAATGTAATAGTAACATAATAGTAATGTAATTGTAATGTAATAGTAATGTAATGCAATATACTATAATATAATATAATAGTAATGTAATAGTAATGTAATGTAATAGTAATGTAATGTAATAGTAATGTAATGCAATATACTATAATATAATAGTAATGTAATAGTAATGTAATGTAATAGTAATGTAATAGTAATGTAATGTACTAGTATTGTAATAGTAATGTAATAGTAATGTAATGTAATAGTAATGTAATAGTAATGTAATATTAATGTAATGTAATGTAATGTAATAGTAATGTAATGTAATAGTAATGCAATGTAATAGTAATGTAATGTAATAGTAAGGTAATGTACTAGTAATGTAATAGTAATGTAATGTAATAATGTAATAGTAATGTAATGTAATAGTAATGTAATATTAATGTAATGTAATAGTAATGTAATGTAATAGTAATGTAATAGTAATGTAATGTAATAGTAATAGTAATGTAATGTGATAGTAATGCAATAGTAATGTAATGTAATAGTAATGTAATGTAATAGTAATGTAATGCAATATACTATAATATAATATAATAGTAATGTAATAGTAATGTAATGTAATAGTAATGTAATAGTAATGTAATGTAATGTAATAGTAATGTAATGTAATAGTAATGTAATGTAATAGTAATGTAATGCAATATACTATAATATAATAGTAATGTAATAGTAATGTAATGTAATAGTAATGTAATAGTAATGTAATAGTAATGTAATGTAATAATGTAATAGTAATGTAATGTAATAGTAATGTAATAGTAATGTAATGTACTAGTAATGTAATAGTAATGTAATAGTAATGTAATAGTAATGTAATAGTAATGTAATGTACTAGTAATGTAATAGTAATGTAATGTAATGTAATAGTAATGTAATAGTAATGTAATGTGATAGTAATGTAATAGTAATGTAATGTAATAGTAATGTAATGTAATACTAATGTAATAGTAGTGTAATAGTAACATAATAGTAATGTAATAGTATTGTAATGTAATAGTAATGTAATGTAATAGTAATGTAATGCAATATACTATAATATAATGTAATAGTAATGTAATAGTAATGTAATGTACTAGTATTGTAATAGTAATGTAATAGTAATGTAATGTAATAGTAATGTAATGTAATAGTAATGTAATGTACTAGTATTGTAATAGTAATGCAATGTAATAGTAATGTAATAGTAATGTAATGTAATAGTAAGGTAATGTACTAGTAATGTAATAGTAATGTAATGTAATAATGTAATAGTAATGTAATGTAATAGTAATGTAATATTAATGTAATGTAATAGTAATGTAATGTAATAGTAATGTAATAGTAATGTAATGTAATAGTAATAGTAATGTAATGTGATAGTAATGCAATAGTAATGTAATGTAATGTAATAGTAATGTAATGTAATAGTAATGTAATGCAATATACTATAATATAATATAATAGTAATGTAATAGTAATGTAATGTAATAGTAATGTAATAGTAATGTAATGTAATAGTAATGTAATGTAATAGTAATGTAATGTAATAGTAATGTAATGCAATATACTATAATATAATAGTAATGTAATAGTAATGTAATGTAATAGTAATGTAATAGTAATGTAATAGTAATGTAATGTACTAGTATTGTAATAGTAATGTAATGTAATAGTAATGTAATAGTAATGTAATGTACTAGTAATGTAATAGTAATGTAATAGTAATGTAATGTAATAGTAATGTAATAGTAATGTAATGTACTAGTAATGTAATAGTAATGTAATAGTAATGTAATGTAATAGTAATGTAATAGTAATGTAATAGTAATGTAATGTACTAGTAATGTAATAGTAATGTAATAGTAATGTAATTCTCAAATCAAGAATTTGAAACTTTACTTCCACTCATGAACACAGCACACCAGCAACCTTCACATATTTATCTGCACTGTGGTTTCATTAGCATGCAAACATAATGTAACCTTGACAATAATAAAAACAGACGTGTTGTTCATTGCGATGGATTATGTATTTTAAAAAGTTTTATACTTTTATTATTATTATTATTTTATTTATTATTTATTATTTATTTTATACACTGCATGGAAATGAACAATGGCTGGCTGAAAGATGGTAAAAAGAATTCCTGAATCTAAAAACCTGTGGCACGATTGGTATATGTGATTTTTTGGAAACGGGCAAAACATACAGTATATACAGTATATTACATAAGCTTTTCCATGTTGGGAGTGCTGGTTATTAGCAGCCTACATGTAATTGACAGTACGTGCCATTTGTTGTGGTTTAGTTGTGAGCACTGAGCCACCTGTAAAACTTACTCTTTATTCTCCTACAGCAGAGGTCTGGAAAAAATTTGCTAAATTATGCATCACAGGTCATTTTATGATCCACCTGTGGTGCACCAAAGATCAATACATCATTCTCGTGTGAAATTAATGTCTGTAATATGCCACGATGATCTTCACCTTATGGTTTGAATGGAGGGTCTGTGATGAATGCTTATGAGAAAGAAGGCACATGTTTCACTGGGCTGTAAATGTGAAAAGAATGAAATACAAATATAAAAGACAATGTAAAGTAAATTCTGAACACTAATATTGACTAACATCGCCATCCATCTAATATGCACATAAGCACAACGAAGATGGAAAATAAAAAGCTTTAGGCACATTATTCTATGTATGGCAGATAATAGTTTTATTTCAAAACACCTCCGAATATAAGGAGAACATCTGAGCTAAACCTTTTCAAACTATAAAACTTGAAGGTATAGGCATAAAGTCAAATAGTGTACCTCAATGTTTCTGTACAATTTTCTAAACTAATTGAATTCTCAAATTATATTTATTGTGATGGTGATTCTCAATAAGAAAAAACATGTACATTAGGATTACCGTTACATGGAATAGAATTGACTCTTGGGGGTCTAACAACATTTTTAATTTGTTGGGTTTGGGGTTTAGTTAATGGGCCTGGTGTTATGGGGCATATGGTGGCCCAGAGGCAGTGAATACTGATGAGGCTCTGTCATTCCTTAGTTTTGTACTTTCATATGCAGTTACTACTCACAGCCAAAGCATGAAACATTTATTTGATACCAGCACCAGACTGTTTCCCCACTTCCACCAATACAGGGTAAAAATGCAGATATGAAATTACTTTTTGAGCGGCAGTCAGGTCCAAATATGAAAGCCATTTGTGTTCTCCACAGAGACAAACACAACTGACACAGGTGCTGTGGTCTTAATGCCAGTTACATCCATCCTCTGCTACCTTCTGCTGATCGAGACAGTCAAAGGATTTAGCAATTATCTGCTGAAGATAACCTAGCATCAAGAAATTCATTTCATATTATCAAGCAATTTGTATTCTCTCCAGTAAGTCGCTGCTCAAGTCTGTTCAAAACCAGCCAAGGATTATATTAAGAAATTGACTGCTGCAGGAACACCTCTGTTTTGGTTACGTTTCGAGGGTTGTGTGCCTTTCACATTGGTTCACGGATAAAAAACGTAACTTTAATCCGTTTAGAAACCCACCCAAGTATTGGACCACAGATAAGACATATTGCTTCTATTTTCTAGCATCTTATATACAAATCTTT
Source organism: Cottoperca gobio (assembly GCF_900634415.1). NCBI lineage: Eukaryota > Metazoa > Chordata > Actinopteri > Perciformes > Bovichtidae > Cottoperca > Cottoperca gobio. The sequence continues at coordinate 1,072,583 of NC_041368.1, read as the reverse complement.
TGTGCTGTTTAATCAAGGTGACTACATGAAACCTAACCTGCATGCTAAAGGGAAGTGGGTTAGTGAAGGAAGGAATGTTTTCTTAATTAACATAAAAACATAGTTAGCACTGATCAGACCAATCTGAACCCGAAAGCATCTGCAAATTCCACTGCTGCCTCAAAGGGAGGTGGAAGAAAGAGAAAGTGTGCCAAAAACCCATCATCCTTAATACATCCTAAATTCATATGGAATTTGTATTATTAAATGAATGCTCCGGCTGCAAATAACAATTTGCACTAAAATGTGTAATGTGCAAATGACAGACAGCTCATTTACAATGAGTTCCACCATTATTCTTCCAGTCACTGCAAACATGTGTTTTCACTAGAAAGGCATTACATCTCTGCTTGTGTTTGTGCACACAGCATCTTTCCGAAAGGAACCCACAGTTTGTATAACTCAAAAGATGTGTGGCTCACTGACAGTGTTCCCTCTGAGATTGAACCCTGTGAATGTCATTAGATATCAATGATCCTTGTAGGACCAGTTAATTACTGGTCCTTGCCGATGCAATTGCATGAATTATTCAGAGTGTATTTTTCAAGTACTGATAGCATTGTTTCAATATGTATCAAAGGCAGCCATTAGCCACTTGGTATCTGCTCTGCTCTAATAATGACAGGGAGGAGATGACATACATTGCCACTGAAATAAATGTATTTCTCTACATGCCTGTTGTCTTGCAGATCGCCTCTCCCATCTTGGAGGCTCCCCTCACAGGCGAGCCGATTCATATTCCAGCTGATAACAATCACAAAAAAATGTGATAGTTTCTATGTTATGACATCAATTCTTCTCTGCCTCTAAAACCTTCCTCTTGAGGAGACATGGGTAAAACTTTCTAAAAGTCAGTTTTGGTGCTACTTGATCAAATGTGAAAAAAAGCTTAAGTGGATGTAAAAGCTGACAAAATACTAAACTGAATTTTGACAGCATCTCTTTTGCCAAGTGTGGTGAAAATACTGGTGGAAGTAGAGAGCTACTCTGTGAAACCGCGTGTCTTCACTGTCAGAACATAAACTGCAGCGGATCACTCGTGCCGAACAGCTTCATTTCCTAGTCTGTTGCATATAAGCACAGACCTATGAAGCACTTGCTGATCTTAGGTCCCTATAGTGAGTGGTCTGTGGAGTACCGGCAGCACTTAATGTAGCATCCATCTAGAACCAACTTTCAGCGGATGTGATGTGACCCAGACCACTGAGGCCCCGGGGAGCAACCAGCAATTTCCACAAGGTCAACATTTAAAGAAATAACTAGGACGACCGACACAGAGCAAAAAGCAGAACGAGTGCTCAACATTCAGCCAGCTGTCTTCTCAAAGCTATTTTCCCACTGGCTTGTCAGTCACTGGTGTCCATCATAGAGTGTTTTCAATTGAGAAAGACAGGAGGGTGGAAGCAGAAGGACACGATATGACCTCTAGTGAATATAATATTTGAAACAGGCTTTTGATGGAACAGGTTGATTGTCAGATAATTGAAAGCCGCACTGACTTTCACACTGAGAAAGCTGGAAGGAAGTAAAAGCACCGGAAACCGGTTTCTTGTTCTTTTGCTATAACAAGGTAAATTTCCCCATTGTGGGACGAATAAAGGATTTCTGATTCTGATTCTGATTGATTCTCAGAGTGGTGACTATACTCTCCAGAACAATAGCAGCATTTGTCATTGGTTTAAAGGGGTTAAAATAACCTATGTTCATTTGCAGAGCAGGAAGTAGTGTGGCATTCTTATTCTGATGTGTAAAGTCTGCTCTGTCTGCCCTGTCTGCTCTGTCTTCCCTGTCTGCTCTGTGTGCTCTGTGTGCTCTGTCTGCCCTGTCCACTCTGTCTGCTCTGTCTGCTCTGTCTTCCCTGTCTGCTCTGTGTGCTCTGTGTGCTCTGTCTGCCCTGTCCGCTCTGTGTGCTCTGTCTGCCCTGTCTGTTCTGTGTGCACTGTCTGTCCTGTGTGTTCTGTCTGCTCTGTGTGCTCTGTCTGCCCTGTGTGCTCTGTCTTCCCTGTCTTCCCTGTCTGCTCTGTCTGCTCTGTTGGTTATGTCTGCCCTGTCTGCCCTGTCTGCCCTGTCGGTTATGTCTGCCCTGTCTGCTCTGTCTTCCCTGTCTTCCCTGTCTGTTCTGTCTGCTCTGTCTGCCCTGTCGGCTCTGTCTGCCCTGCTGTCTGTGTCAGTGTCCATTTTGGCAACCCCGTCTCCTGGAAATTACGTTTGCCATATATAGTACTAATTTAAAACAAAAAGTATTAAGTGAAATCTAATGTCGTCCAAATTCTGCTTTTTATCAACATAATGCATTTAATGTGTTTTCCCACAACATCCTCTCAGAACAACTAAAGCTGGATTCATATTTTTTCATGCTTAGGGCACTAAGGTTTGAAATGACCAAAAAGACCAAAAGCAGAGCTAAAAGATCCTAAATATTGTACTTTCACTCTTGAGTTGGAGAGAATCATGACTCGTAATAAATGATAATGTTGTGGGTATTACCAAAGTCATTGTGTTGCCTCACTCTAACCACAGACTCAGGATGTGAACCATGGTCTCCTAAGTCCTGCACTTTGTACGACCATCCCTGATTTCCTCCCTACGATTTGTGTGCATTTTATTTTAGCATTATTTGTATAGCCACTGAAATGCTTTTTCCCCACAACATATGCTGGGGATACATGTAGAAGTATATAAATATAATTTCAAAGAGAAAGGGTTGATTTTGGAGTAAATCAGGGTCTTAATGCTTACGCTCTTGATCTGATTAGAGATATTGAACTTTGACACACTTTTAAAATGTCCGTCCTTTTATATCATACAACTTTGCCAATTGGCTATCTGGGAATTATTGTGCGAGTAGAGATTGGGCTCCAAGACTGTTAGCACTGCTACTGTTGATGACTGCTTTTACTACTTCTATTAATGTTATTACTCCTGCTGGTGTTCAGTCTCTCCGCTACATTTGGGATGAAATTAATTCCCTTATGACAGTTTCAGCTCGTTTTCTCTACAAAAAACAATCAGTTTCTCATGTGCGGTGGTGTGAATACAGATATGTTATGAAAATCATAGAATTAGCTGAAGTTGCAGGCAAAGTGGCAACAAACGTGAAGTGAAGTTTCAGTTCTTTTACATTGAGAGTATCCTCACATCTTGAATAACAATACAATTAGTTCTGTAATCAGCTGCCATTGTGTATCTTTTGTAGCTGACTTCAACTGCCACTTTCTACTTGTAGTGCCAGCGGCACTTTCTTCATTCCTGTTATCTTTACCCAAATAAGAGCAAAGGCTTGTTTACAATATTGCTTTTGGATCAGGCATGTTTACTCTCACAGTAAAGGCTTTGAATAGTCTAAAATGTTCTTGCTTGTGAAGGAAAAACATTACTTCAAATGTTACTGCTATTAGTTATTATTAATTATGTCATTTATAGCAGTACTGGTAATGTTACCCCACCTTCTACTAGCTAAAGCAGAGTTTAGCAAGTAGAGTTTAAATTGCACCATAAAACTCCACAGCTATTAAGAAAGCAGGAACAAATACATTAATGCACAGAGTGCTAAAAATATCAAGGGGCTTGTCATATGATGCCTCACAGTCGTATTGCTCTAATATCTTAGGCTTCAAGCGTGCCCTTCTGCCTTTCTCCATCTCCCAGCTGTGCAGTTGACATGGACCACCCTATTCCTCTGACAAATATCAATTACAGGCTTGGCGGAGGCGAATTGCTGAGAGTTCAGGCTCTGGCGGGATTTCATTGTGCATTGGATTGACTGACTCTCACCATCTGTAGAAGCATGGCCCTGCCGTCTTCCTGCTAAGCCCTGACACATCCTTTATAGCAGTTTGACCCTAACTGACATGGCTGTGAATCACAGAAGAGACCGAGCACTCGTTTGATAGCGCTCTGCCTACATTTGTTACATAATGTTACTGATGTTTTCTGGATCTTTTAAGATGGAAATTTAGTGGAAATAACTACTTTATATATATTTCATTACCAGTTATGTTGTTTACAGCAGTCAGTGTATCCCTCTCTCTTCCATTAAGTGTCAGCTTAGAGCACTTGTGCTAAAATGAATCATAGTTTGGTATCGTCTTACCTGCTTGTCATATGGATAAACAAACAAAAAACATGCAACATGAATGGCAAACAGTCCCCCCCCCCCCCCTTTTCAGGTGAATTGCTGACATACACTCAGGATACTTCAAACCACTTTGTGTGACAAATTAACAGCTTGATACCCACAGAGCATTATGTCATTTGAAAATTTTTAATAATTTCCATGTCCAAGAAAATTATAATAAAGAAGGTTTTGTAAGCCAGTAGCCACACAGAGACAGTCTGTGTACGAATAGACATGCTCAGTGCACACTTCAGACTTCAGAACTCATGTCTGAAAAGATTAATACATGCAAAAAGAATATGTTTTAAAAATATGTGTAATATATAACATACTGAAATACAGGCTGAAGGCCCTAAAGTACTATCATGATTGTATCCATAAGAGTAGAAATTAAGCATATCTATTCTATTCTGTGCAAAAGCTTCCTTGATTTTTTTTTATTTATGGCCTCAATAAAGTCAAAGCCCCATTAAATGTGTACGGCCCAGGTTTGGAAGAAAGTCCAAGTTCAAACTGGCCGACACTATAGACCAGAGCTATTCAACTATATTGTTCAGGGGGCCACATAGTCAGAAAGCTAAGGGCCCGGGGACCGGACATACAGAGCTATCATTCTCGGGGGGTAAATTGTCCCACTCGACCTCTCTCTGGCCTTGGGACCACCTTCTCTTTCTCTAATTTGTGTTTCCTGGGTAGCACTTTTGATATACACTCCAGATATAACACATATTTTTCCTAAAGACAAAGGATAAAAAAGATCTATGCTCCTCACCATGGAGCAAGGTTAAACTTGGAGTAAACTTGGAAAGATACACAATGGCGGGTGGGTCAGCATACCTGTCAACCCTCCCGTTTTTCACGGGATTATCCCGTATTATTCCTTCTAAATATTTTTCCGTAATCATCCCGTATTTTTAACCTTTCAAAAATAAAAATAGGTCTAATTTAAAAAGGTGTACGGTGGTAAAGTGGCCTCCGATAGAACAGACAGCAGTATTATGTTTAACATTAGCTGAAAAACGTTATCCGCCAGTAAACACACAGAAGAAGAAAACAGGAACAATAACACAGAAGAAGACGAAAACATATGATGAGTCACAGTGAACGGGAGATAGATGGAGACGCAGTTGTACCTGCCAAACAAGTTACAACTTTATGTAAGTACCTGAACAAATGGGAGGAGACCTTCCCTTATTTATTAAAAGCAGAGTCAGGCAAACTCTTGCTTTTTGTAAAGTGTTCCATTCAGATGTTAGCATCGCACACGGCGGAATAAGCGATGTTCACCAGCAAGAAAAATCGTCCAAGCACAAGCACGAGGCACAAAAACATACACTGTCAATGACTTCATGTGTGACAAGAACTGTGTCGGAGGCAAACCAAGTGACCAAAGCTGAGGGAAAGATGTCAATGCTTTGCGTTAAAAATAATGTAGCCTTCAGCTTTTGCGTTGATTTCAGTCGCAGTGTAGCGGACATGTTTCTCGACTCTGCCATCGCAAGGAAGTCCTCGTCGGGGGGAACAAAAGCCACACAACCTATCAATCATCAAATACATTGATGATAATAACTCATCAAATAAAATACATAAATCTTATAAACATGTCTGTACAAGTAATACATACTTTAAATAAACATGTATTTTCTGAATGTATATACCCGTTTTGGTAAAACAGTGCCTCTGCCAGTAACCGTTCAGGCAGAGCGTGGTACTGCAGCATGGGGAGACGGTGAGAGTCTTTCAAATCAAAATGATAATGAATTCAGATGAAGTTCTGTGAGAAGTTGATGAAGGAAAATATGGTAAAATCAGAAAAACACCACAGTAACAGTAGAAAGTGTTGTGTCCAAGTGGTGTTAGTGAAAAGACAGTCACTCACCAGACTGCTTTTCCCTTCTGTCCATTTCAGAAGAGAAGAGAGAATACCTGGATAGAATTAAAATAATATTTTAATATTTAATAATATTCTGCTGTTTGGTGGAATATGTGTTTGCCGAATTACATGAGATGTTTTGACAGATTCAGAAAAAGATGGTGAATTTTATCGGTACATTTGGTCGATAATTAGAGCAGCATTTTTATTTTCCTTGCTTTTTTTTGCGGAGAGATAGAGAGGCTTCTTCAGAAGAGCTGCTGACTGAGAGTACTCTGAGTGGAATGCATGGGAATAAATTACAATATAATAGATTTGTGTATACTTCTCACTTTCCCCTGATGGTCTCTCGTTGCTGCATGGTGCACGGTACTGCACGGCCACTCCGCTATGGATAAACTACTACCGTGTTTAACACACACACATCCTCATTTCACAGATAACGTCATGGCACAGACAGGTGCACTATTATGTGAAAGAAAACCTACAGAGACATTCCATTGCTGTTGTGTGAATGTTGATGCGAGTTTATAGAATATAGACGCAGACGCACACACACACACACACACACACACACACACACACACACACACAGACGTCTGTTATTATAGTATGCATGCAACCAGCAGCAGTTTTTTACAGCTACTCTAAAAGACATGCAGAGGGCAAAGCTGCACAACATCACCTGCAAACACTGTGTTGTGTTATGCAAGAAGTAATGCATTTCTGCAGGCCATGTCACTGCAGGGAAATCAGGACCCTCTGTGCTGCTCTTGAAGGGCATCTGTTTTGTGCTGAGTGTGCGGCAACCATTACTGAAAGGTCAACACAGCCTCTTAGCGGGTGAGCTGTGGCGTTATCTCTATCATTCGGCTGTCCTTCCATTATCTCACTCAAATATCATGAATCGTTAAGTGCTTTACATATGATGTAATGAGAGATGTTCTTTTCAGATGAAGCTGACTTTTAAAAAGTTACATTTATTAAGGTGTCCTAGGTCTTCATTTGTTGTGGCAATGTACAGCAGAAGATCCAGGCCATGTGTATGAGCTCCTGCAGCACATTCTCAAACACAATTTCTGATCACAAGGAAGTAGAGAAGAGAGCAAGGCAGCTAAGACTTTCTGCACGATGAATGGATGTGGTACTCAAAAATATCACCACAGCTGATTATTGATCCCTTGCGTTGGTGACAGACTGTGGTAATTCCCTGCATTACCAAAGTTGCTGTAGCAGTAGCCTACACAGCAGTTACCCCCCCTCTTAATTTCTACTACTGAGGCACTACAGCACTGTGCACCCCGTTTAGCCGGGACATATTTGGTTAACATGTTTATGTTGGCAGCTTAAAATAGGAGTGTCTTCCAGTGAGACCGCTGTGATATCCTTTGACATTTGAAATGCAAACATGCATTTGGCAACTGAATATTTATTCAGCCGCATATTTGAATTTCCCATTCCCTCCGGTAATAGCTGTCACACAGGGTGGATATTTCTTCTGGCACTTTAGATCAACAAGCACTGTTCATTTGTTTAAGTTTGTTATTGATGCAAATTCCTCAATTAAGGTGTTACAGCAGCTAGTCATTTATGTTTATAATGAGGCTCAGTTGGGCTCTTGACAATTTCCCTACATGCAGAGACGTCTTTGACATAATGTCATCACTGTTACCTCTTCACACTCTGTTCATAATGTTAATTCAATGTTTAAGTTTAAATTCTGACATATCTTACACATTGAACCTTTAAGTGTAGTATTACTGTGAAAATATGTAATAATGATTAATAAGCTTCAAGACTCAAGAAATATACATTGTAAACACATGAATTGGCACAAAAGGTGAAGTAGATTTTGCCTATCAGACATAATCAGTTCAGTTTTATATAAATATATATATATATCATTCCTGAATGAAGGAGGATGTATAGACCAGGTTAAATCACATCATTCCTTTCTCTCAGCAGGCCGCCGGCTCTCGCCCTCCCATCAATAAATCAACCTTGCAACAACTATGTGAAAATCTGCAGGCCAAAACCTGAGATTCAGTCTATAACTGAAAAGATCCAGACAAGGCATATACAGTTCTAATTGATGAAATAACTGAATCCATTTATTCCACCATAACTAAAAAGATCATTAAACATGTTGCTACAGATAAGAAATGATGGCTCACTAGGGGTATTTTAAAATCCATCATTAAAAAGAACAAAGTTTATAAGCGCTATATCAAAAATCCAAGTGATGCAAATAAAGAATCATGTACAAAATGCAGAAATAAGCTCCCATATGTAACACGAATGAGTGAACGAAGATACTACCACTAGCCTAATAAAGCTTCTCAGGGGGATCAAAAGCAATACTGGAACAAAGTCATCAGGCCCATTGTGCTTCCTGACACCAACATTAAACACAATGCTAGAAAATAGGGGTGGGCAATACTGTAAAATCAGGTATCGATCCGATACCAAGTAAATACAGGGCCAGTATTGCCGATACCGTTACCAATACCGATACTTTTTACCTAGAAAAGCAGCTTATCTACTATCATGTAGAGCAGGGGCATTCAACTAAAATTCAAAGGGGACCAGTTAGTTAGAGAAAAGTTTGGGGGGCAGAGTGATAATGATGAGCGTGAAGTGAGCGTGAAGTGAGCGAGGGGAGCGGTGTAAATACTTACTTAGTTTGCAGTGCACATGTAAAACCACAATGATTTAACACGAGTTGTGTACTGAACGTAAAGAAGAGAAACTGAAACTTAAGTATCGATCTTATCACGCTGATCGATTCCGATACCAGCGTTGGTATCGATACATTGATATTTAAGATCGATCCGCCCATCACTACTAGAAATACCAGCAGTGACTTTGACAATACTGATCATGCTAATTGTTTTAACAATTATTCATCTCTATAGGCAAAAACCTCTCAAACAAAATCGAAAATCAAATCGAAATTGAAATAATATTGAACATGCTTGTATCAAAATAAAGAGTCAGGATATTGAGAGAGTGAAGTCCAACAATTCTTAGGGTTTCATAATGATGAATATCTAAACTTTAAGAGTCATATTGATGAACTGAGGCTAAGTTAAGGCTTTTTTCTTCCACTTAAAGTTCTCTTAACCTTACACATGGACTTTATTTGTGCCTCATATAACGGACTGTAATGCTGCAATACTTGTCCTAGTCATCTTATGAAACTAAAAGATTTCAGTCATGCGTGCCGTATCATAGTCCAAGATTAATGTTGCCACTGACCCTGTTTTTCACTTAATGTAGTATCTTTTACAAAGCCTGTATAATGTATAATATAGTAAATATGCTCAACAACAGACGATATGACCTTATTCCCACTTACTTTCCCGAGCATACATATAAGACAAAGAAAATGCATCTTATAAAGGATAAAAAACATAAACTTAAAAGTAGGAGCTTCATTGAGGTTTGCAGAGGTCCACAGGTATGGAATGAGATTGATAATTATAAGAATGTCTTTATCTGTGTCTGTTTTACGCAGCGGTTGATAATAAAATACGTCAAAGCTAAAACTGTTCTGTTCTGTTTAATGTCCTATTCTCAAGCTTCAGAGAGCTTATGTTGCATTTCACATATCTTCAGTTTGTCTTGTGATTGTTCTTGTATTTGAACTGTTTGTGAAAAAACTGAATTGATTGATTGATTGAATGATTGAATAAACTATCCTGTCTGAGTCTCTCCTTTAAATCTTTCAATCTAAAGAATTAACGTAATTCATTTATCTCACCTAAGTAATTATTTCATATTTGGGCTTCCTCAGATGATGAATGATGTTTAAAAAACTGATATCACTCACTAAATAAAAACTGTATAAATTACATACAAATAATTAAACAGGCTCATGGATGGCAAATATGTTATGACCTATTATTATAACAATATATATATAACAATATATATATATATATATATATATACACTGTATATACTGTATATCTCTTGAGGAGGCAATACCAGATTTGGGTACCGTTCACTTTTGAACCAATACCTAGAATACCTAGAATTCAGTAACGGTACCCAACAGAACCTTTTTGTTGTACTTTACTCCCTCTCTAATAGAAAATATGTCATTTCAAGAATTCCAAACTTCTCAATTTTAACATTGTTATTTAATTAGAACATTTCATTATTTATTTGTGTGCATGTATGTGTGCTTCAGTGTCTGCATCAAGTGTCTGCATCTGCAGCAACTTATTAGTATTTGGAAAGTGTGTATATGGGCAAATACAGTAAAAACTCCAAATTATCAAAGGTTACTACAGAACAACGCTGACTGGCAGCTGATCCAGCTTTGACGTCTGGCGCTGCTTCAGACGAACATGTTGTCTCCTCTGTCTTTGCATCTTTTCCAGCATCTCTCATGCACGGAGAAGACATAAGTGAGAGAAATGTGAATGTCGGTTTGTCTGTCGATGCAGAGCTGCCCATCACTTTGGTCCTGACTTATCTAGTGTCATCATTACATTACAGGTCATTTAGCAGACACTCTTATCCAGAGCGACTTACATTGAACTAAGTACAGGGACAGTCTCCCTGGAGCAGCTCAGGGTTAAGTACCTTGCTCAGGGGTACAATGGTGGCAGCCTGGTATTGAAATCCTGACCTTCTAGTGTTTTGTTTGGAAGGCTAGACCACTAGGCCACCCATCATCAGGTCAAACTTTTTACCTTCACCAGTTAATCATTTTTACTAGATGGACTGGCCCAAAATGTGATGCCCCCCTTTCCCTTTTACAATTCTTTGGTTTATGGCCAAATAGCTGCCTTCCCAAATACCAATAGCATTCCCATCGTTCTCACTAAACTAAAATGGTACATAGTAACATAACCTGCTGAATATAGCAAGGTCTTTGATAGCATGTTGATGTTTGCAATTAGCTCAAAAAATCTGTGTGCCTAAGTACACAGTAACATGGCTTTAGACTCCTAGTCTTGTTAGAGAAGGACTACAAGAAAACAAAACTGTGTTGCAACACCAAACTGACTGATGAATGTTTTGTTGAATACCACTACCATATGTTCTTGGTATAAAGCATGCAACCTCATACTTAAAATAAGAAACTTGGTATCACATCTAGAAAAAATCACAGATAGTATCACTGCAATTATTGAAGTTTGATGATTTTAGGCCAAAACTAGTACATGAAGACATTTACTTGATTGGTAGGATAGCAACAGCATTAATATATTTAATGAAGGCACTGAACTTGGCGAGGGATTGTCTTATGGGCATGTCAGCCCAGGGCTCAAGGACTGTAATTGGAAACAGATAGATAATGCCTGCTAAGACTAACAAAAGAAGCTTTATTTTTTTCTGTAGTGCCACAAGATTACAATTGACTGTGTTTGGTTTTACATCCCAGCGGGGATGAGAGGTCATCTGTTACCACAGATTTCAATAGTGGGTGATGGGAGCATTTGTAAATGAGAATATTGAACTTAGTAACCACATTCCAATGAAATATCCAGCAGCTTCTTTGTGTTTTTGTAATTGTATTCTTTCCTTCTTGTCTTCACCTTTCTCTATCAAATCTATGTGGTTAAAATAAGACTACTGAATTTAATTTTTAGGATAAATAGATAGATTTTCACACGCTCAAAATCAAACCAGCTGAGCATGAATTCTATTTCCCTACATACGTAACATATTGTGTAGATGCCTGATTCTTCTGATATTTTCAAAACTTTTATTACTGAACATAATATTACATGTCTTCATTAACATTGCAGATGAATATGGTTGAGCTGAAATAGGTTAGATTAAATTAAATAAATACTGAATTACAACAGTGGACCTAGAAAGTGGCTCTCAACTGCTAAATGCTTTAAACTGCACAGATTGGACAGATTGTTATTTAAATATTGCTTTTGTTAGGGGAGCCATAAAACCAGTTGTGGTGATTCACCAGAGATAGTCAATAAGTTCTTCTAAAAAAGGAACATTTTCAAAACACTTATTTATAACCACTTTACCCAAACAAAACATCATTTTAAAAGGTCCTTACTTATAGGTCCTTTATTATACGCATCATAGCAACCATTCACAAGTTTAATCAGGGTTTGCTGAAACAGAGTTTGTCAAGCACATTGATTTCCAATGAGTTAATGACTGATACACAATCCAGAGTTAAATAATTGGAAGAAGTTCATCCTGTGAGTCTCTAAATGGGATCTGGCTGTTGTAATGTATTTTTTAGTTTACGTGTTTGTTGTTTGTCCTTGGATGTGTATCACTCTTAATAATACTATATGTAACACTAAATTGTTGGAGACACCTCTTATTAAAGTAGACATTAATGCTCATGTGCATGTACATATACATATATCAACAAGCACACAAAAGGTGATTGTCTTCTTGTTTATCGACTCGACTCACACACGCTGCCTGGTCGTCATACCTGATGACTTCACTCTGATGAACTTCCTAAAGCCAGAGCTTCCTCAGACAAAACCTCAGGCGGCTAAAGAAAATAATTCCCTTGTAACAGTAGACTGATAGAGAAGGTTTGGTTTGTGCTTCAGGCTAAATGTTATGTCTAAAATCTCAAATCTCAAAGTCATGTTAGAGGTGGAGAATCATGTTCAGCCTTTCAGAGAGCTTTTTTCTTTTTAACATTATTTTTTTGTGCTTTTTGCCTTTAATTAATAGAACAGCCGTAGGGGGAGAGAGATGGTCTGACATGCAGCAAAGAGCAGCTTTCAACCTGGACCGCTGAAGCAAGGACTCAACCTTTGTACAAGAGCCACCCGCTCGATCAGGTGAGCTGCCAGGGTGCCAAGAGAGCCCTTTATTTTATTACAAAAACCCCAAAAAGGCAGTGGAAACCATCACTAGCAACCTGATTGTGCTTATCTGTCCAGTGATGACCTGCATCAAGCCAGATATATGTAATATATATATATATATATATATATATATATATATATATATATCTATGTGACAACCCTTTTGAACCAGTTACATCATTTTCAACAATTGTTTACTTCAAATTGTGCACCATATATTAGAATGCCATCAATAATTTATGCAAATATGCAGACATGTAATCTGCATCTCTAACATGATTAATGCAGCACCAAAGAGGAAACCTTTTCATATCAATTTATCCATTTACCAATGACAGAAAGACATAGTTGAGAGTGATTTACTGCAATGCAACCTATTTGTATAATCCACTTCTTCCCCAGAGTTTAGAGGCACAAACATATTGACAAAACACTTCTTACTTCTTACTTCTAGCTGCTAAATAGATTTTTGTCAAATATGGCATGTATGAAAACGCTGCTCAATCACTGCAATACTTGGAGACAACTGAGAGGGAAAAACAGTTGTTCCCATGATGCACTGTGACTCAAACACCTTCCTTGACACAAACAGCTCTGCATTGAGCAGAATACTGCCATCCCCGCTGTCATGCCTTCAGCATCCAGTTAACTGAACTACTGAGATCAAAGCAGAGGACCCTCCTGCACAAGTCAGTGCCAAACAAAACTGAAAACTCCTCCAGTGAAGAAATCTTGCCCACGGGACTTCTCAGACACAGACATTTATGAGACCATTAACCTTGTCAAGACAGTTAAAATAGATGGCGGTACATTAAAAGAGGAGGATGCCTGAAAGGAAAGATGCTCGACAAACAAAGATAAATGTCTGCTGGCAACTGAATGTTTACAAAGGGAAGGGATAACTTTTGAAAGTTTAGATGTCATTCATAAAAGTGTTCAGGTCATATCCAGTGATGATGGAAGTACTGTTTGCAAAGGTATATTGATACTCACGTTGGTATCAGATGACCCGATAACTGACACAGTTTGAAAGATTTGATACAAAGCAACAGGGTCTGCTGATGAATCTGGAGCTGATAAGTTTTTGAAGTGTTCCTCCTAAACTATTAAAAGTACGCATTATCTCATGCTCTCATTTCCTGTGAACATCGATATGTCTTCTTGGCGAAGCAATCATCTGATCATTGAATAATCTGAGTGGCTCCTTGAATTTGAGCAGAGCAAATCAACTACACGGAAATATTATGATTTCTTTGTTGTTGTTGTTGTTGTTTTTTGGGGGGGTTGGGGGGGGACTAATCCTGCTAAATAACTGCTGACATGTGTAGTTTATTTATTGGAGCAAGTAATGAGCAATAGTAAACGGTATACAGAAAAACCACAAGGATCTGTCAACTTACTCTTATTAGCGCTCGAGAGGACATTCTTATATTCAATCCCAGGAAGTAATTATTAGCTTTAATTAAAGGCTGCTTAACAGTGATGGATCTCAGAGAATTCTTGAAAACAAAAATTGTCTTTGTTGTTGTTGAAGAAGATGTGCCGCATATGGGTACTGTCGATTCTGGTACTGGTACTGCCCATCGCAATGAATGGCAGCTGAAGAGGTTTTTAGACGATCCAGCGTGTATGGAAATGTTGTCCACTTGAAGCACACCAATGGTACACACAGTTAAGGCTATACTGTGCTAAAACACCTCTAACTTTCTCATGTATTCCTTTTCCTCAGCATTGGACAGTGAAGGGAAGAGAACTGACAGTATCTACTTGCTACTATCTAACCACCCACCCTGCGTTGACCTTTCCATTAATAATAGGCTTTCAGTAAGGGCATGCACTGCGCAATCTGGAAGGCTCCTCCAAATGGTGTACAGCAAAGGGCTTTGACCAATGATTCAAAGAGATTGGCCAGCATGGGGAAATTATCTTCTTCTTGCACTATCCCCCAAAGCCCAGCAATCCTCAACACTGACATGAAAGTCAAAGGTGACGGAAGAGCCATAGAACATGAAATACGACGGGCAATGCAATAAGAAAAGCGATCCTAGCTGCTTTGATAGGATTACACTCACTAAAATACTTTGGATTTTTGATTGAAACTGACACCTGAGGCTTATTCTAGCTAACAGATGGAATTGTGTTTTAGACATTATGAAACACATGTTTGTACATTTAAATGTGTGTCTCTGTGCTGCTATTTAGTCTCATTGATCTGAGTCGTTGCTTGTTATCGTTCAGGCTGGCAATGTCAATAGAGTCTTTTGAAACCGATGATGTAAACTCAGTACAATCTAAGCAAACTTTGAAAGGTGTATAGTAAAAAGTTGAAAAGTTTACTTGCAATGGCTGACAGGCTGGCAGGCCTCATCACGATCCACATCCTCCACCCTTACTTTCCACTGGGCTAGGGTACACTACTTCTACATTAGAACTGGATATTGGGATTGGACGTAAGTAGTGTGGTGCCAAATTGTTCAATATGGATATAATTCCTAGAATACTGGGCTGAATAAAGTCTATAGCTACAGGACTAGTATTACCTGAGGACCTCTAGTAATTTGTAATAATTGCAGAGAGGGTTGTCTGTGATCTTGATCTCATGTGAATCTGCCATGTCCCTAATTTGTCAAGTAAAAATTCCAGCGCAAATTACTACAATTTGTTCACCAAACACAGAAGTCCTTTTATAATATTAGCTATATGCAAATCGACATCTCTGTAATTTGGGGTCGTATTTTTGTCTTTGCAAGTTTTTTTGCTATATCGTTCCTTTTTCTGCCTATAGAATATATTAATATAGAAGAAAATATAAATAAATAGGCCTATAAAATATTGTATTTATAATATTAAACATAAATATCATGTAGTTATTTTTATTGTTAATGTTTTGCAAGGTCTTGACAACATATACGGGTAATGTCAGTAAATCTGAGTGAAACACAGATTTAGCTTATCCCCAATCACAAGAGGTTCCCTGAAAATACTAGTTCTGTGTGAATAGAGCTATAGTTTATAATATTTTTATAAAGGGCCTTTAGATCATCTGTTTTGCACATTGTGTGAGACAGTACTAGCCATGTGGTTGCATCAATAACGTATAAAGAGAACTGATGCTCAACCATAAAACTGTAACAAAATGTCATTGATGGCCGCTGGCGAGGGCATACCTGAAGTTATGGATTACAGTAGGGCTGAAACATGTATTTAATAAATCTATGAGTAACAATGTCGAAAATCTATTTGTCTTTCAAAAAATGATAAGAAATTCTAGTGTATGCAGAGATTTGCAGTGATGGGCATTGTTCACTGTTTTATTGAATAAACAATTAATCGATTATTGAGAAAATAATCTGCAGATTAATCAATAATAAAGGATTTCAGCATGAAGTTAATCATATTTATATATATCACACCAAGAGTTATGGTGGTAATAACAACAGCATGTAGCATTACACACATTTGATTATGGAATTATGAACTCATTTTGAAAGAAAACAAACTAAATAAATCTCCCTTTTTTCACCCAACATTGAAGACATCTTGGTAAAGCATCTTTTTCCAACTGTTTTTTCTTTCACTTCTAAGTTTGTTTATGACATTGAAAGGTTCTGAGGGTGAAGAAGGATGAAGCAGGATGCTTTATAAACCTCAGGTCACAGTACCAAACAGCAACTGTGATAAGACAATGTTGCAGAGCAACAGCAATCATGCATCGTATAGGGTACTCCTTTGAGCAATGGAACTTTAATATCTAATCTACTCCTGTTGGCCAAATGTAATACAATTGTATGCGTGACATGACATTCAACACATGCTGCATTCCCAAACATCCTGACAGCAGCATCAAGGTGTTGCCAAAATTGAAAAATGATGGAGGTAGAAACCATAAATGTCAAAGCATGTGAAACCCTGTTCCCTGACTTCTCACCATAGAATGCTATTTTGTGTATGAAATGTAAATTTCCACCTGCATTATGCATGATATTAACCTCCAAATACCCACATATGTACATGCTGACAAGGCACCTTGCTTTGTCTGTGTTTCCATTTCCACTGATTCCAGCTGAAGCCTCTTGTTGTTTTTCTTTGGTAATTAGGCCCAAGGTAGTTTCAATTCCCTAGCACTGATACAGATTAAGTAATTATTCACATGGATGCTTATTTCTTAAATTATTTATTTAGTAAACAGATCAGAAAATATGATTATTGTCTCAATATGGAGGCATTCTGAAGAAAAACTCAGTTTATATGTTGAGAGTTCCCCTTTCCAACATTTCAATCTCAAAACTATACAGTCTTGAACCTGTTTAGTGTTTTTTTCACCACAGAAAGTGTAGCGTTTGCAGCTCATCACCAGAAGCAAGGGCTTGTTAATTCAGGTTCATTATTGAAGGGCTAAATGGGGAAAAGGAGAAGACATTAATCACCTAGCGTCTGCAAGAGTGGGTCTGTGGATGGCTTAATGGCATATTGTCAAAGCAGAGTGCCTCCCTCTACGCAGCATTTATCAGATGAACAAGCAGAGTGTCTGATGACTAGGAAACGTACTATAAGTGGGAGCCTCTTTTGCCTTTATGAATGCTCTGAGTGATCATTGAGCAAAATATTAAATGATGGCACGGAAGGCTGGAGTGACAGGAGGTAATCATGCTGCCTGGATGGTATGTAATTGTTTTCTGAATTGTAATTATAGGGTAAGAGAAAACATTGGCCTACTGTAATTAACGGTGAAGAACAAAGTTTTTCAGTGGAAAATTGGAATTCTCTGGGGATATGAGCCCATAATATACAGAGATAGAGCAGTGTGTAGTTGCTGAGATTTTATGAGGCAGACCTTAACATTATGAGTGTTTATCCAAACTGTATGTGGAAGATGAATAAGGGTAATTCCTCACAAAGGTAAAGCTCATTCTCAAAGTGCCAGTGAGGGCCAGGAAGTTAACTGCCTGGTTATCTGATCATATTATTTTATCTTCAAGCCAGCACCACCCACTATAGACAGTAGTACTTCTTGCCTACATGGAAACACCTCTCTGGTACTTGCACTTCCTTTAATTAAAGGACTTAAATTATTATGTTTTTCTAGTTTAAGATAACTCCCTGCTCATGCAGCGCAGTGTTGGATCATAAAAGGATCAATGTATAATAATATGACAATGATGTATTACCATATTCACTTTTATAGTTATAGTTATAGTTATTTTGTAGTTTTGTAGTTACGGAGCGCAGCTAGCTATTAGCATGCTAACTTCAGTAGATATCTCTGCAACACAACACAGAGACGTCTCTGACATAACGTCATCACTGTTACCTCTTCACACTCTGTTCATAATGTTAGTTCATTGTTTCAATGTGTTAAGTTCAATTATGTCTGATCTTACGCATTGAACCTTTAACGTTTTGCACATGTCATTATAACATTTTCTGAAAACACATTTGCTCTTACAAATTAGTAGTATGTAAATGCAGACCGGGTTTGTTTATGAAGTTCACTGCACGCTATGATTGATATTTTGATTTAGGATGCAAAGGAAGATTGATTTGGCACTACTTGCGAAAATGGAGGTCAAAGCCTCAGTCAATCTGCTCCAGTAGAGTTAAAGCTAAAACAAGTGCATACTGAGCAGCAGAAGGAGTGAGGGTTAACTGAAAGGTGTATGGGAAATGTCTACATTTTGATTTAAACCAGTGGAGTGAGATATAGGCATAAATGATAATGTTTAAAATCCGCAACTGAGCTAAATAACTCCATCGAAATATGTTTTTACTTTCATACGTATTTTCCTACTGTGCACGCCCAATGTGAGGTGGTTTGTGATGGCCATATGCTAATCAACTCAATTGGCTTTGTAGGACCTTGTACTAACTGACAAATAATACCACTGCCATAACCTGCAAAAGGGAATTTAAAACAGCATGAAAGCGTCACATAGCCCACACTTCAAAGACCGGCACACACGGGCTAAGTTGATAGAAGCAGCATGTGTGAAGTCTGGTTAGGGGGGAAGGAGGCAGGAAGGCTCAAAGGAATGCTGATATCCACCTTTTGGTTGGCAGCCCAAATCTGAGCCCTGGTCGCTTTGGGCTATTGGGAAGAGGAGCCATGCGAAACAGCATGGAGCATAGTAATCATAACTCTCGCGCTCTCTCCTGCCTTGCTCCATCCCATTTTCTTTTTTCATTCTCTCATCATTTTCTTTCTTTTTCCTCCTTTCCTCTCCCTCATCCTTTATCCTCCCCATCTTGTACTGTCTCCCCTTGTTTTCCTCTCCACACTCTGTGTCTCTCACCAGCCCCCCTCTAGAGTGGTCCTATAAGCACCCAGCAAGCTGCACTGTCCCTCTTTTCTCTGAAGGCACCCTTATGAAAAAGCAGCTTTATTTTTCTCAGGGATAAATAGGTTGGGTCCCCTGTGAGAGACAAATACATCAGCATTAAACACAAATTGGCCCCATATTAAGTAAAATAATATGATGTTTGTGGGCTTGTGAAGAGAATTCTTCCCTTTTACTTCTGTTACCAACCCCCACTGTCTTAATTCTATAGCTGCTATAAATAAATTGGTCCTGTCATTGAAACAGCCCATCCTTTCTCTATGCAAACAACTGGCATTCTGTATCGACTACCTTGTATTTCTTTAGGGTCGGAGAGAGGATGTTATATTGTAGTAATAAAGTTATCCCTTGGGGAGGAAAATCTCATCATACATAACCTCGTAATTACTTTTCAAAGTCATGCGGTGCAGATCAATAATGTTAGAGTTTCTCTGGGTATTAAGAAACAAATGGCACCTCCACTAGGACTTCTGCTTCTGACCTTTGAGTCATTACCATTCTGAATTTTATGGGTAGTGATTTATATCACAGCCCAAATAAAGGACTTTGGAGCATACATACAATGAATGAGTCCTCTGTGACACAGTGTAATATCTATTTATGTGTTTAATTGAACATTGGTTATCATATGTGACAAGGTGTGTACAAGAGGTGTGAGGTGTGAAAGAAGCCAAGCCTGTTTTTCATGCTGAAAAGATTAAGCAATAAGGCTGTTTGATTATGTGTTCTCACATTTGATCACATAAAGCATATGCCAGTGAGTAAAAAGATGAATCACTTTAAAAAAAAAAAAATTGCCACTGACCACACATGGCTGTTTTTTCTTCCAAGTTTTGTCGCCAACCTATTTGACCTTCCTCTTGAGGACAAGGAAATCAGTGAGCTTGCCAAGAGGGGAGAGAATGCTATTTACCAATTCATCAAGTGTGAAACGCGTGTTCCATTCATTCGCCCACTCACAGCGAATCAGCTTGGCATGTAGAAGACTTCACTGAAGGACGTCTAACTGTGGGATACTAATGTAGCCATTCAATAACATACACACATATACACACCCACCCTAACCAAATGTAATGCAAATGCATGTCAAGCAGAAGGTTAAGAAAACACATGAGCACAACACAATAATGTACACTGACATACATAAAATGGGCATTTGTGTGAGCAGGAATGGCTTGTCAAATTTTAATATGATGGAAAGGAATCCAAATGTAGTGCAATATCTGTTTGTATTGCAGTTGTATTTGAAAATCAGAATTTCAAATTACAATCACCTTTTTCCCACTGGAGTTTAGCTGTAAAGTTGTGGTTTTGATATTTCTGATTATTATGGACCTTTTGGTTTTTCATCATTTAAAAAAACTCTCTTTCACTACCAGACATAGTTGTTGTGTCTGTGTTTGTCAAGTACACAAACAACATGAATCAAAATGTAAAAATCACTTGGCAGGGGACCTTCTGGACATCCAGATAGTGCTCTGCTCTAAGCTGCATGGTCAGGTAAATCCTGCTGTAGTGCTGGCTTCAGCCAAGTAGAATAAACAGACACAACCCTGTCTACTTTACTGAACCTGATCCATCCTGAGTCAAATGACCCTACGAGCACGTACTGTATAAAGCATTTAATATGCTGCAAACGTCCAAGCTCCTCTCATTTCTTCACAAGACCATACGCATCCAAGCTAACCCTCATTCAAAACACATCAATATCAAAGACACATTGAACTCTAAATCAGGTTTTCACCACCTTTTAAAATGTTGATTTAATAGTAATGAGACCCATCTCACACAGAGCATTACATAAACATGCAAACAGGACCCGCACCGCAGATGTGTCATTGCTGAGAAGGCAAGGGATCCCCCCCGAGACAGTCACGCATTATTTTAAAAGTCTCAACAAAGGAGCGTCGGGAGGGAGCAGGTAGCACTGGGCGAGAGGACGTTATCAGCATGATGCAGTAAGCACCTCTCTGCAGCATTATCTGAACGGCTTTCATTTTTCTTTAGTCTGACAGGCACCAGGAGAGCACACAGAGATCCATGACCTTAACTTTCCTGCTGAACTAGGTGGATATGTGTTTGTTTGTGTGGTAGTGGGAAAACTTTAAGGACACGATGGTAGAGCTATTGTTGCTATGTGCACTGGGTCTGCTTGTTGCATACAGATGCCCTCAATCCTTTTATGCAGCTTGAATTGCATTAACAACAACAGGGTACAAATCTAATGATCATGATGAACATATGGACACAGTAATCTTTGTCTTATATTTTCCTTATTTCTCTCGGTTTTTCATGTATGAAATTATACAACCTCATTTTCAATTTGTCCAGCTAATCCTGCTTTATTCCACTGTGCAGTGAGCCACTAGCCACCGTCTGAGCAAGAACTGTAAATCAAGGGCTTTTCATGATAATGGCAAGAGATTGTATTTGTGATGGAGGGGGTTTCACTCTATATTCTTCTTCACATTGTTTAACAAACCCAGGTCAAGTAACACTGTGCAGAACAGCTTTGTGAAGGAAAGAGGGCAGTTTGTTCAGAAAGTGGACTCAAGATAAAGTGATGAATTATTTCTGAGAGGATGTAGACTCACGTTGGAAGACATGAGTCGATCCACATAGGTATGGGTGACCATTTAAATGGCAAATCCAAGACATATTTTGGTTAAAAAATTCATGCATAATCCTTTTAGATTTTATAGTAATTATGAAGTACTAGGATTTATGTTACCAAAAAATGCAGTTGCAGTAAATTAATGTAAGGCAAACCTGAATGTTGACTTGATTTACTACACATCCTCTCATTGTCAGCAAGAATGTTTACTCTGCTTGACTGGCCACACTTCTTCCCCTTCACACAATCGACGGATTAAAGGTTCAATGTGTAGTTCCGAGCCAGCTGCTCCACACAAACAGGGCAGATTTCACCTCTACTACTGGCTCCATACAATCTAAATTCTTCAATCATTAAAAACATCAGTTATTACAAAAACAACTATAGAATATCATCCTATGCTTATATTTTGGATGTAGTAGTTTGGCATATGTATTGTATTCTAAGTTATATTATTCAAATGTATTATGTATATTGTGTGTAGTATTCTACAGCTATATATCTAGTATATATATTTACTTTGTGTCAGTCAGTTCATTAGAGCAGAAACGGAAACTCTGTAAATCGGTCTAAATAACTCTGCTATGTTATAATCTTCACATGCCACTTTGGATTTAATCAAAACAAAGCGTGCAGGGATCATGGATGTGATGTTGACCCTGAGTCTGCTGAGTCAGACAGCTGTACTGCTTCTCCCTCTCTACTGAGGCAGACTGCAGCTACACTGACTCACTATCACCTCTAGAGGAACAAGTGGTATTACAGACTGGACGGAGCGCAGCTAGCTGTTAGCATGCTAACTTCAGTAGATATCTCTGCAACACAACACAGAGAAGTCTTTGACATAACGTCATCACTGTTACCTCTTCACACTCTGCTGATAATGTGTGTTCATTGTTTCAATGTTGGAAGTTTAAATCCTGGCAGATCTTACACATTGAACCTTTATGGAATTTCTACATAATATAAAACTCAAGAAAATCAGATTCTCTTTCCAACTTTCCAGGAAACCTGGAACCTTTTTTTGGAATATATACAACAGGAGAGGATTGAATAAGATATCCCCCCTCTGGAACACACACAACTCTGGAAGATGATAGGGTAAAGCTTGATTCTGTGGTTTACTAATTTAATAGATAATAATATAGTAATTATGTGGCTTTTGACTCTTTATAGGCATTGATGTTGAGAGGAAAAAGAACATAAAATGACACCAAAGATTACCCCTATGGTAATTCAGTGCTACTTGCCAGCAGTTTCATCAGACTGTTGGAAGGACATAATTGAGGAAAATGTATGCTGTTGACAGAACTCAGGACAGACAAAGCTTTTTATGGATTAAAAAAGCCTGTGGACTCATCAATTACATCGCTGGCTACTTGGCAGCCGTTGTATGTAGTGTAAGTAGATCTATCCCACATAAAATAACTGACAGAAAGAGCAAGGTACATTGTGTGAATTTTTCCAACAAGAGATGGGGCAATGAGGGGAAATTGCTGTGGTGCAGCAAGCACAGCGGTCCTTGGTTAGGTGTGGAAAAAATGTGCTTACTTTCCAAAAAGAGTGGCCTCTATTAGATTTGGAGGATGAAGCCTGCTCCTCTATGCATCTTGTAATAGAACTACAACACTTGCTACCGTAGATAGATGCTCTGTTGGTTTACACACTGCTAATTTAAACATTATTTTTCATATTTTTCTTGGGGTTAAACTGGTCTCTTTTATTAGAATAAGGAGTATCAAGAAGTACTTAAGTAAACAACAACCCACGTCCTTTTAGATAGATGAGATGACTATCACTGACCCCAATGCAGTCTTCTCACATACAATATGATACAGCACAAGATGAACAAGGGAGGAAAGCATCACAACTATATGATGATCCGAGACTTTTGAAGTGTAAATCCCCAAAATTTTATCTCAAATTACCAGGTAATGACAATCTGTAACAATTTACAGATTCACTACAATAAGAACCTCTTCAGTGTCAAGAAATATTTCTGTATATTTAAAAATGAGCATTCAATATTTATTTATTTTTATGAACAAATGACTGGGAAAGTGGTTGCTCATAGTAGAGGATTATCCCCCGACAAGTTCTCTGCAGCTTTATAGAGCGTTTATTTTGTTTTTTTGGCCTGCACAAGTTTCATGTAGTCATATTGTAGTCATCGGCCTGGCTTTCAGCTGCAGCAGGCAGCTGTTTTCAGTGAAAATGTTCTAAAAACCAGCTGCACATTACTTGCTCAACACCAAACTGCAAACTGTGACTAGCTATACTATTATATACTATAAAATACTATTGTCAAAAAGATCCTAAGTTTAATCATGTGGTAAAATTTACAAAATGTGACTGCAAAATTGTTGTAATGTATATTTTTTTCATGAGTTGTTCAAGCCATGAACCTTGAATATTATTTACAGTAATGCACTGTGTGATAAGTGATAGGGAAGACACGGCTGGAGAGGAGATTTGGACTCAAACGATTAGAACTTACCCTTAATTTATATCAACGTATTGCCGATATTTCGCATACACCAGCATACGTTTATGCCATACAGATATGTGTGACAGGGCCTTTAATAGTTGGGGTTCTTTTAGTAAGTTGTACCTTGTGTGGTGCGAGGGTCTAAGGAGGGTGTCATATGCTGTACAGTCTGTAAAGCCCACTGAAACAAATGTGTCATTTGTGATATTGGGCTATATAAATACATTTCATTTATTCATTGTTATATTTAATATAGTTAATTATATTAATTAGTAAGACTTAAATAAAATATAAATTTACATTAAGTCACCTCTCGGAGCACCAACTTTATAATTAAGTAAAACGATGTCCAGTTAATGTAATCTCATAAAATAGTCTCAAAAAATATACAAGACAATGAATTAGGAAATCTGATCAATAATGAAATAACTATAGACAAAATGACCATATCAATAGCTAGTAAAGGTTGAATGATTTCAGAATAATAATAATAATAATAAGAGGTTGGCAGTACTCAAAATATCTCATTCTTAATAGTCAAAAGGGAATATGCACACACATGTGAGAGAGAGTGTGTGTGTGTGTGTGTGTGTGTGTGTGTGTGTGTGTGTGTGTGTGTGTGTGTGTGGAAGATATAGAAAGTGTGTGTGGGTGGTTGCGCCAGAAAGAATGTGTGTGGTCCTGTGATCGTCTCCACGTGCTCTGCGTACGTGCGCACAAACGTGTGTAGAACAAAGGGGACATATGAGCGAGAGCTTTGAGTCCTTCTGTGTGTGTCGCTGTGTTAAAAGGGCAAGTTCATGGTTATTGTGAGATGGTAACGTGTATGATAATGGTGGCGGGTTAAGAAGATATTAGTGTGCATGTGACTCTGTGTGTACAATACAAACATATCACCTGGTGAAACAACCTAAAGTTACCCATTAGCTCAATACAACAGAATACACAACACAGTTCAGTGAATAAAAACCCAATCTACACATGTTCATACATTTACAACAGTAAAGCAGTTCTATGCTTGCTCAGCTGTGTAAAAATATATACTAAATAATATACTGTGCCCAGTGGAGGTTTAGTTCATGAAAGCAAAGGCTACTTAGCTGTTAGCTTGTTAGCTTAGCTGGCGAATCCTTTGAGATGAAAGGAAGCAGTGTGTTGTCTTTGTTGATGGCGGCGTGTTGTTGTTGTGTCTTTGTGCTGTCTGCAGCTTGTTAAGCTGTGTGCAGGACGAAGGAGACCGGTCTCTCCATTTGTTATCCTGCAGAATACAGTTAGCTCCTTGCTAACTACTAGTTGCTTCTATTGTGAAGGCTAGTCGGCTGTGGAGAGCCACTGCTACTAAACGTGTTTACTTTGGAAGAGCACTTGCGTCCTCTGTCATTAAAGAGTTCAGTGATCAGAGAGCAATCCGATACTGAGGTGTACTTTAAGGTCCGTCGACAGAAGAGCCGCGGAAGAAAGAGATTAAACACCTGGCTGTGTTTTGGTTTTATCAGCTGAGTTTTCACACATACGTGCACAAAGTGACATCAGGTTGCACAAAGTGAGGGACGGTCTTGGCACAAAGGATCATGGGAAATTTAGTCCAATAGCTCAATCTCCATACTGTGAGGAGTTAAGTTCTAAAGTTGACCATTGAATGGCATTAGAAGAAGTGTCCTTGGCACTTTTCCCTACTTCTAGGACTACAAGTGGTTAGCATTTAAATGTTTCATTTGTATAGTATTTCAAGGTGTTGGCAAAGTACCGCAATCATAGGTGACTTTAAAACAAAAGGTCCTTGTTCATTATTTCAACACCACCTGCCACAAGTCCTATATTCTGAGAGACAAAAAACTAATACAAGCACTTCTCCCGAAGACCAAGTGCTTATTGAGTTACTTTGAGCTGATGTTGGAAATTGAGAAACAAATTGAGATGTTGTTGGCAACGTTTCCTCAACATGTTCTGATACTTGGTGATATCGATCTGGTACCCTCTGCAACAAAAAAATACCAACCCTTCAGCATCCAGCCCTGGACTGCACTGTGTTTACTATCACATTTGACATATTTCTCCTGTATCCTCGGAATGCTGCACACTTTGTGAAGCTCTTTTGTGTTAGTAAAAGCGGAATGCAATAGATTAGCGCAGAAAATGTCCTTCCTTAGTGTCATATATTCGAATGCCACCACTATTTTATATTTGTCCAGTGTTCATGACTTGTGTAAGTGACCTAACTGACCAGCTTTGTCCACTGCAGATATTGTTTGCATCAAGAACCCATGTGTGTGTGTGTGTGTGTGTGTGTGTGTGTGTGTGTGTGTGTGTGTGTGTGTGTGTGTGTGTGTGTGTGTGTGTGTGTGTGTGTTAGAACAAATCAAAAAAGAAATATTAAGCATATTGTGTAACTTTTGTCAGCATTTGTGAATAAGAAATAATAGCTGGTATTTCAAAGATAACAAATATTTGTTTTTCTACCTCACACTTCAATCTTTTTTTTTTACATACAACAATCTCAGTCTGGGAATTCAACAAGCAGACAATCCCTGTTTATTTTAGTTTATTATACCAATATGCTAAACAAAATATTAACACCAATGCAAGAATCTCCAGTGTCTCATTTTCAGGACTTGGATTCATTTTTCAGTTACATTGTTTAGCAGAGTGTGTGAGATAGCAGCTAAGATTGGATTTTTAATTAATAACTTGTAACTTGTAATTACCAACACAAAAACAAGCTCGCATTTTCTCTCCCTCCTCTCGTCTGAATCCAAACAGGATTATCTTGTTTCTAACATTACATTAATACAGCCTGTGGAGACCCTTCAGTGACCTCCCACACAGCTTTAAGACTTAAAAAAGAGCTCAAGATGGCTGAAAATGCCCCCTGCTGTCTTCTTTCCCCCTTCACAGCAGTCAGACAGATACATGTTGCCTTTCATAAATAGTAGAAAGACAGACATCAAAATCAGATTGCCTTTCATTTCCTTTAACATATTTATAATCCTCAAGACACTTAAGTTAGATTGTTAGCACTGTCTGACCTTACAATTACATTTTATGCATTTTCTTTTTAGGATTAAAAAAAACGTTTTAATCGCCACAGCAAATTAAGACCGATTTATTATCTCAAAATAAAAGTCAAAAAACAACCACGAAAATAATAGATTTGATTAGATTTACATTTGGTCAAAATTGCTTTGTGCAAAATAAATCATAGATTCATTCAGTCAGTTCCACTCTTTCGATAAACTGCTAATACATACACAATGAAATGAGAAGTAAGCCTGCACGTTAAAAATACATAATAACGTGTTAAAGGGAAGTTATGCTTAAGCTTTATGCCAATACAAATCAATTTAGAGTATCTATTAGACTTGTACTAACCCTGTACAAAAAATCACTATCACTATCAGGCACTATCCTAATATAAAGTTATTATATTTAATTTAGAGTTTAAAGACATCTTTGCCATGTTTTTGCATAACATTCTGGAGCTTGATGACATCAAACCGTAAAGGTGGGATTATGCAATTTCCCACTTTGAATAAGGCGTAGCATTAGATTGGGTGGGTCCACTGCTCATTATCTAATAAAGCAGTTGTCTCTCTGGGAGAAGACTAGAAGGGGGAGGGAAGGCACAGAAGGGGAGAGAGAATATTGATGTCCAAGCTTCAACCTCTGGCTTGAGCTGGGACACAGACAGAGGAGTGATTGCCAAGCACCCCACTAGAGACACTTCTACTTTATCCCCTAGATGGAAGCCTATGACATGACTTTACAAATTCACTCCCAAAGGGTCCAGCATCGGCAATAACATGCACTGGCAATGCTGGAGGACCTCATCATATCTGGGAGGAAGATATTACTTTCCAGAGCTTAGAGCGTGATTTGAGTAATACAGATTTGCCCCTGAAATGATGCAGTGATTCATGTGAGCACGTAGGCGGGAGAGCCACTTATGAGAAATCCTAATCACAAGCCTTCCCTCCGGCTTGCTGCAGGGGGTATGTGGGGGATTTAAAATCCCAAACACTAAAAGTTACTGTTAATTAACTTTACAACTAACTTGCTTAAGCACATGCTAACCCACCTCCCACCCCCACCCACACACTCAGATAGAGCCCACATACTGTAAAAAGCCCAAGAACGAAATTAGAGCCATGATCTGAGTTGCATTTAAATTTGTCATGCTGATGGTGTCTTACTCTTAAAAAAAAAGGTTATTTGGTAAATAAATGTAATCTAAATGTAGATTTGGCACAATGTGCTATTGGATGCAGTGTCTTTAAACTGGTGTTATTATTGCTGAATTTAAATATACATTAATTTTCTTATGATTTCATAGATGTGCTCAGGTTGGAAAGTCTAAAAGGTTAAACTTGTCTAGAATATAATAGTAATTAGCCTGTCTGTTGGAGCTTCAAGCACTGGTCCTCTCTCCTCTGGACAAGGGCAATAAGTGTGATTATGTCCATCAATTTAGTTGGCCAAGCTAGTTGAGTTTACAGGCTACTTGTAAATTAAAATGTTGGAAGACGCAGAGGATAATTAACACTAAATTACATTACATTACATTACAGTTCATTTAGCTGACACTTTTGTCCAAAGCGACTCACAATAAGTGCAAACAATCATGAGGATACACTCCGAACAGCAAAAATCTTACAAGTACATTAGCTTCAAACAGGTGAAATCATTTAAGTGCAGAACAATAGCTTCTTCTTTTTTTGTTGAGGTGCAGTCGAAACAGGTGAGTTTTCAGTCTGTGGCAGAAGGTGTGAAGACTGCAATACAGGCAGGGGTGTTGTGGGACTAAAAGTGAAAACAGCAAGATATTAGCATTTGACTTGATTAAGGAGTGATGAGGAAGATGTGATCAAAGATGGAATTTATATGCACAGGTACAAAGTGAGGCCACCACTAAATACCCTACCCTGCACTGTTGTCAGGGAAGTAATGGGATATTTATATGTGTTACGGCAACGGCCTTAGTTATCTGCGGGGATTACTTTGTGGATGCATGCACCTTGGTGTCCCTATTTAAGTATGCAGATTTGGATGTGTGACCCCCGCCCCTTGATTGGCTGCGGCGACACCTCCTCCTCCGACCTTGATGAAGACCGGCTGTGATTGGTGTGCACCTGTTCCAGCTCTCCAATCCGAGGCACACTGGAGAGACCGGTGACTACAAATGCCTGGCCACCTCGACAGTCGGGGCTGCTGGTGTTGACAGCCTTTTGTATTTTTGTTTGGGTATTGGGTATATCTGTTTGGGTCTGTGATGGTCGCGCTCGGATATAGGGTATTGAACGTAATATATTGTACATGCCATTTCGTGTTCCGTGCAAACTGTCCGTTTTATTTAGTTGGGACAGTTTGATCATCAGCCTGTGGAATAAGCTGTTTGTAGAGCTTTGTTAAGCATGCTAGGTGCTCCGGTGCTATTATGCTTTGTTTGTATGAATCCAGTTTTCACCCCGAGTTTTGTTTTAGAGTTGTTTAGGTTGGGGTTTAATTTTGTTAGTTTGGCCTTAACGCCTGATGCTCTTATGCTAAGAGCCCTCCCTGTGTTCCATTTTTCTAATTAAAAGCAATTGATTGCCAATTGTCCACATTATATGAATACATATATCTTATTTTACCATAAACATCTGGTGTATGTTACCCCCTGTTCCCTCGCCGAGCCGGGTCGTAACAATATGCAATGCAATGATATTCATTGTGAACTAGATGTGTATACATCGTATGCTGAGATGTGGGACTTTGACAAAAAAGCTGAAAAAGCCACTTTGTTCATTTGTTGTCACCTGTTGCAGAGTCCTACAGCATCTCACTGATATGTGACTACCTGTCAGGTGAAGACTAACATCAGGGCCTGTGATGCATTTTTAACACTTTATGGCAATTTTGGCTTTATTTGATATCTGACAGCAGACTGTGACAGGAAACACGGGGGCAGAAAGAGACTGCGGTTACATCGCACGCTTCTTAGACCACTGGTTCACCTACAGTAGATGTCCCAACAATTTGTAATTAAACTGCAATAATGAAACCATTGATCCTATCATGTGTAAATACACTGTCATAAAATGCCTCTGATGATCCTTTGTAGCATGTAGCATTTTGTATGCAGACAAATAGACGGTCCATCAAAATGATTGCTAAAATTGCTTTGCACAGTTTCTGTGCAGGTTGTGCTGCCAAAACTGGTTCAACATCAACAGACGTTTAGCCTAAGTGTATAAGTGTATGTAAGATTGTGATCTTGCAGATGCAAGTTGTTTATTTTTGTGTTCATTAAAATATTTTCCCTGTGCAGAGGCAAGCTTTTTATGTGGAGAGAAATTCCTCAGCAGATAACATCATCCCCTCAGAAAAGGTGTATAACATATATAAGGTATATAACTGCCCTGTAAGGGGGGAATTGACCTAAACCATGACAATACAACACAGACCTCCACATATGGTTTAACGTTTGTTTACCATGATATTGGTTTTCTTGGTGTAATCCCCTGCTTTGCTCTACTACCTGTCCCCCTCTCTTCTTGTGTAACCTTGTTTCAGTTTTTGACAGTGAGTCATGTTATTGGAAAAATGAGGTAACAGTCCTGAGATCAAGAGATTTCTTTTTCAATTTCTTGTAAGAAAAAGTTGTATCCCTGAACTGTTAAGTTGTTAAGTCCATATACAATGTGTTAAAACAATGCTATCTAACACTGCTTCTTGCCTTCTAATTCCAGTAATTATCTTATATATCACACTGCATATTTCACATGTAATTGTCATGTGATGCTAGATACAACAGAAACACCATGACCACAATAACTGCAGATATTATACAGTATTGATTTTAATGTTGCCATTTTTCCCCATAACAAATTTTCATTTGAATTACCCACTTCGGTCAGGCAGAAATCTGACAATGAGTCAGAGAAAACAAGCCCAAGGTTTATGAAAATAAGTAGGCCTGAGAATCTCTTTGCATACTAATGGCCATGTTATTTCCCAGTGCTTGTGGTGCCTAGTTGTAGAGCAAAAAGAACCCCTGTGAAAACAACTTCCAAGAGACCCACCATCTGGCGGGAGAGATTGAGCGTGTCAGGATTTTCAAAGATGTGCTGCAGAAAATGCTATGAGACAAGAGTGATTCATTTCAGTCTCACACTCTCCAGAATGTCCTGTTTTAGATATTACTTTAACCTCTCGGCTCCTCCACCACAACAGTGTCTCAGCCTATTGATAATCCCAGTGTGGGCTTGCCTTATTTTAGAACACATACCAACGAACGTGTCCACCTTATCTGCGTTGTGTTGGAGGGTGGAAGAAGTGGCACGAAAAGCATGCACCATGAGGATGCATTACACCATCTATGATAGGACTATATGCCTCTCTAAATGGATTTCGGCTGACAGTTGCTGATAGGGAGACATAGGAGTGCAAGCATATTGTGGGAGGAAATCCGACATGCTGAAACCTTTAGCCAATCAGCCTTAATACAGCAACAAGCACCACAGCTATTACCATGTGAGCAAATAGTCTTCTGTCAATTTCCAATATTGAGCTAGATGAGCACTCTAAAGGCGAGTGTCTTAGCTTTCTTTTCCCCGTGCTGTCTGCGACATGAAAAAATTATGGATGGCACCGGCTGGTGTCCACCCTCCCAGAAGGCATTACCAATGCATGGCCTTCCGAATAGCCGCAGGCAGGCCTAAAGGATATGACTGTCCCAATCTGAGACAGTTCAAATGGGATTCTGCATCAGCCCTTTTTCTAAATTACTTTAAATATCCTTCTGAATAAATTACTGGATCAGGTTCATCAATTCTTTCCACTTTCAGAAAGAAATCCAGGGATTCCTCAAGATAGTGACGTGGAGACACACGCGATGTGTTGTTGTGTATGTGCAGAGTCCCCAGTACCCATCACACGTCCGTAAATCCTTTATTGTAATATTGAGATAATCCCAGAATGTTCTACTACACAGTCATTAAAAGTCACATGGAG
The DNA here is from genome assembly GCF_900634415.1 of Cottoperca gobio. Taxonomy (NCBI): domain Eukaryota; kingdom Metazoa; phylum Chordata; class Actinopteri; order Perciformes; family Bovichtidae; genus Cottoperca; species Cottoperca gobio. The sequence continues at coordinate 1,040,307 of NC_041368.1, read as the reverse complement.
TTTGAGCAGCTATGTGCTCACAATATATTACAATTCATTATAGGGTCTGAAAATTGATAGCCTAGTATTTTTCACTGGTCTTGGAATGCCAAGTGTTTGTAATTCACAGTAGAAGTGGAAAATGATACTGTGCTGTGTCACCAAATGTCTGTTTAGCTCTTCTGTAACAACCCAGGCAGAGAGCAGAAGGGTGATTTAGAAAGCTGACTCTACCCGCCAACCAGCACTTAGATTGGGGTTAATGACAAAATTGCTGGAAAAGAAAAAAACAATAATTTCCACCCCCAAGCTATTTCAAGTCTACATCATCTACAACAGTGCATCACAGTCAGTCAGCAGCAGTAGATGATGGGAGGTAAAGAGGGGACGACGTGGAATTAAAGTCAAGACATATGAATTCGAACCAACAATTGTGATTGTATGGTTCACAGAATTACATAATGAACCCTTCTTATAGCTACATTTACAGTACAATGTGATAAATAATTTAAAAAGTAGATACAACCGATCTGATACTGTTTTAAGGAAATGAGCGAGACTATATAAAAACAAATTAGCTTCCACATGCCACAATATAATAAATATAAAAGCCGTCTCATCTCGGTGCAGACCCTCACTGCTGAACATGAATTATTAAAACAGTTCAGTTGGGTGACCTTGAATCTAAGAAGAGACAGATATAGTTAAGTAGTTTAACGTCATCAAGGTGGACAGTGACTGCCAATGTATGTAATGCAAATTGACCCTGACTTTGCCTGCTAATTAAAACACTATTTGGAGTTTGGTTGAAGAAAGAAAGGAATAAATTGTATTAAAATCCTCTTTCTGGATCTCTCTAGTAACTGTTGAGAACTTATTCCAGTTCTTACAGCTCCAATGTTGAATGGTTTGAAAGTTACTTCATAGAACTTGTTTAGTGTCTTTGTCTACATTACTCAACATGGAGCAGCATTACTAAGCACGACCGAACACTGTCGTTTGTAATGGTTTGCTAATATTGCAGTTGATTTGTGTTTTTGGTTGATTGGAGGGGATCCTCTAACCACAATAGCTACTGTAACTTCAGAATTATTGGTCAAATCTGAGCAAACACTATCACAATTTCTGTATTGTGTTGGGCAGAGGCTCAGGAAAAATAAATGCCTCTCCATTAGGGCTGAACGACTAATTGCATTCAAACTGACATCAAAATGTAATAGAATGCAATTTTCAAATCACAAAAACTAAGATAAAAAAAACAAAACAAACAAACATGCACACATGCTGTCATTGGCTGAGAGCAGACATGTGCTGGCAATGGAAGCAGAGTGTCTCCCGTGTGCTGCCGACCACAGTCTGGAAGTGAAAGCATGAACAGTTCACAGAATGTTTACAAGTAGAGTGGTTGAGCCAGAGTCAGTGTGCACTGTAGTGTTTTGTTACTGCAACTGACTGGAGATCAGTAAGATTCCTAATTATTTGTTATATATTGATGTTCACACCAGGGCTGTTCTGCAGTGCTTTCAGTTATGATGATTATGTTACATGTTTGCAAGGCTAGAAGTTAAAAGTTATAATATTGTACTGCGATAGAACAAAGGTTTTTACAATTCAAAAGCTAAATAAAGATATGTTATTCAAATCAATCCACGCATCAGTTCATCTCAATTCATCAAAGCAGGTATGCCTGACCTTACGTGAACAAACATCTTTAACGTGCATGGAAATACTTGTGTACTTCAAAATACGTTGCAAAAATCAACAAAATATTTCAATCATTACCATATAAAAAAACATTGTTCATTTACATCATTATCATAAAACTGTACCTCCTTTACAAAATAAGCTAAAGAATAGATCATATATAACCTCATATTTTAATTTTACAGTCCATTAAAAATATTTTTTTACAACTTCACCAAGATACAGATACAAAAACACTCATTAACACATTAATATGGCTGCAGGATATTAACCAGCTGTTGGCCGGCTGCATCTTTGAAAGCTTTGAGAGACTTCATTCAGCTTCCTCCCTCTACTCTCTCTGTGCCTCTGCTTTTTAGAGGGACCTGGCACTGTAAACAACGTGCTGCACTTAATATGAAGCTTCATTTGTAAAGCCATATTAACCTTTGCTAACCACATTTATAATGAGCCTATTATAGTGTAAAGCATCTATGAGCATTGTATCTAATATGCAACATTAACAAATAAACAGTTTGAATATAGTTGCCATACATATTCCTAAAGAAATGAAAGAAGCAGAGGAAATTGCTCTAAATCTTAACAAACATTCCAAGAGTTAAAGTCTAACTCTTACAACACAATTATCACAAAGTCAAAAGAAAGAAAGAAAAAAAAAAAAAAAGAAAGAAAGGAAGAAAGAAAGGAATCGTAGTAAAAAGTGCAGTGTTCCTTCTCAACTCAGCCACTGAAAGGAAGGATTGCTGCCACTGAACACAACAATATCACATTACATTACAGTTCATTTAGCTGATGCTTTTGTCCAAAGCAACGTACAAAAAGTGCAAACAATCTTGGAGATATAACTCCGAACAGCAAGAATCGTGTAAGTACAATAGCTTTAAATCGTATAAGTGAACACTGTCTTCAAATAAGCCAGTTTGAAGTGCAACATAAGTGCAACATACAGAAACAATAGAATACAAATTCAACTATTAGCTATAAATAAGCCAAACCAATACAAGTGCAACATACAAAGTACAGTTAATTTGTTTGTTTGTTTGTACAGTGCAGTTATTATAAGTACCTCTCAATAAAGAGCTCGACAGGTGGCAGCAATACAAATAATCATATTAATTATTCCAATACGATAGTGTCTTTATTCAAATACTAAAAGGATTAGTAGATTAATTGTTAGACATAATTTAGATGATGAATTAATCAATGGAAAAACACTTACATTTTTTTTAATGAATTCAATTAAAGGTTTAATGTGTAAGATCACTAGATCAGACAGAATTGAACTCAAAACATTAAAACAATGAACTAACATTATGAACCGAGTGTGAAGAGGTAACAGTGATGACGTTATGTTAAAGATGTCTCTGTGTTGATATCTACTGATATCTACTGAGATATCTAGTGAAGTTAGCATGCTAACAGCTAGCTGCGCTCCGTCCAGTCTGTAATACCACTTGTTCCTCTAGAGGTGATAGTGAGTCACTGTAGCTGCAGTCTGCCCTCAGTACAGAGAGAAGAAGTACAGCTGTCTGACTCAGCAGAGTCTGAGTCAACATCACATCCATCTTCCATTAGCAGTTAGCATATAGCGCCAAATTTGCCGACTCCCCGCCGCGCCGGATCGTCAAACTTTCTGTTGCTGCACAGGTGAGACCCAGTGCTCCATCAGCTGGGACTCCCGGTGCTGGGACATTTGTTCGACCGTATCCGAGCCGCCGGAGCAGCTGCAAGCTCCACTCCCAGGAAGCAGGACTATGTCGGCGTAGAGGACTGAACTTTCCCTCTTCTCTGCCCAAACACAAGCCAACACACAAACTGTCAAAACATAATGTTACACGGAGCGTACAGCCCTCAGTGACACAGTAACACATATCTGAGCTCCACCTGAAGATTAGAAGATAGTAGAGATATTTCTCTAATGAACTGACTGAAATACACAGTAAATATATCAACACTAGAAGAGAGAGATATTTAGCTGTAGAATACAATACATAATATAAAGACTACATTAGAACACTAAAACTTAGAATACAATAAATATGACAAACTACTACAACTAAAATATAAACAGGTTAACATACTATATACTATACTATGCTGATTGATGAATTTACATTGTATGGAGCAGTTTAGACGTGAAACACTGCACCCTGTTCTGTGGAGCAGCCGGCTCAGAACTACACATTGAAGCTTTAACTGATTAAATATCCACTCTTAGCAACTGATTGAACATGATTAATGTGTTTATGTTATGTTTCAGCACACACAACACTTTGTTAAGGATAGGGAAAGATCCTTGTGTTGGTGAATTATTGAAAAATTATAAGTGACTTGTAGCACAACATGTTTACATTAATATTTACTAGCCATGGTGTCAAAGTCCTGCACTTTGTACGCCTTTCTGGCTGAGAGTGGGATGAGAAGACTGATACAGATTTCCCCCAGCGTTCTGTGATACAATGGTGGGTGGTCCCTAGACCCTCTAGCAAAGAAGGTTTGTTGTATATTTTGAAATTAAAAGCAGCAATCTGGTGCACTTTGAAAGAAAAATTAAGAGGTTAGATCAATGAAGAACTTTGTGCTCTTGTAAAACAATTCTGGTTAATAATTGTGTGCTCTTAAAACAATTAAATCACACACAGATAGATACATTTAGATATATAAATCTAATGTACTGCCCTTGCCCCCACCCTAACCCACCTCTCTCACACACACACCCACACACACACTCACACACTGTACACTAACAGACAGTGCACACTCTCTCTATTATTCTGCTATATTGTATATTGTTCATAGTGTTCTACGTTTATCCCTTGTGTTTCCTTGTAAACAGCACTACGAGTGGAGAGCAAAGGCACAATGTCTTGGTACAGAGAAACATATGTTTAACTGTGCATATGACAAGTCACATTCACAAAGCATGGTAACGAGATATCTGGTTTCTAGACGAGTCGGGTTGGTGACATCGTGACGCGCTGATGTCTTGCTTACATTGTTGTAAAATAATGTCTGAGTTTTGGACAGTTGGTTGGACAAAACAAAAAATGTTTAGATATCACCATTCTGGATTCATGTAATTTTCTATTAAAATTAAATGATTAAATGAGCCACGCCATATCCACATAAAAAATGACGACATTAGCAGAATACACACTCAACTCTCTCAGCATTAATCTGTCTACATTCATTATGTTGCTAAACTCTCCTGCTCCCATTGTTAGCTCACTGGATTAAGTTGTTAAGAAAAGGAGAAGAGATTGGAGATTTGGGAAAAGAGAGCATCTCGACCACACTGGGTATGTGAGCGTACGATGTGCAATTAATATACTTCAAAACAAATAGATGAAAGAGAATGCAGGCTGCAAGCAAGAGTCTCTTATTGGTCTTTTGCAGCCTCTCAACAGATGGCTTCAGGTAAGCCAGAGGAGTAGGTGGAGCAGTTGGAGGCCAATATTTGAGGCTGGGTTTTAGATTGCATCTGCTAAGTGGCCAAATAAGCCAAGTCACCCATTTAAGGGAAACGGCACAGCTCTCCGTTCTTGGATGTTTGTTGAGGAAGTATGTCCTTCAAGTGCCTTTGAGAGAAGCAGTTAGTGATGATGTGTTGTTCAGAATAATTCCATTAAATATCTTTATGTAAAAGAAACATTAAAATATCAAAAATCATTTGAAGCAAGTACACAGGTGTTTTTTCAGTTCTGAGTCAATCACAAGAAGCAGGTTTGAAATATCAAAAGCATGTTGTGATCTTACTTTGAAACAAAAACACTCTGAAGAAGAAAACAAATGGAAGACATAACTGTGAAGCTGTGCTGGTTGGCTGGCCAGTAAACACACTCATGTAAGTCTACCTTTGCTATGAACATTCTTCACTGCAATGCTCACTTATTTTGTTTCGCTTTGGGTTTTTAACAACCCTGTCTGATACAGGAAAATGCACATAGACCAATAAGTTACTGAGAAGAACAGCTAATGTGTCTTAAAGTTCAAAACTGCCGTTATTTAGATTTTATTCAATATGATGATGAGAAATGATGAAAACACTGGCATATTAAATATGCCTCGTCACTTATTTTTGTTATTTGTTTTCTTTTACAATTTTTTTCTTTGGGAAGTTTTGTGATCTCGTATTGAAAGTCCGAATGTATGAAAGCATATATGCTGTTGGATGCACTTAGTCTGCTTTGTAAGGAAGCCAATGTGATTAAATGACTGATTTCACCACTGAGGAACACAAGCTACAACAGTGTGATGTCTTGCATGTATATCCATCTGCAGTACAACACGTTGCTCTGCTCCTCTCCAGTACACCATGCTTTATTCACGTGTTCACGTCTATCTTGCTTTAATCAGGCATTGTCTGTGTCGGCATGAAACACTGAGAGAACAGCTGTTTCCAACCTGTAGCAGAATACGAGGGTCAAGCCATTACCTGAACGTTTTGACACAACAGGATATTTCTTTTTATAAGCCACAGAAACACAATGAAAGGAATATATTGAAAGAGTTATTTCAGATGATCTGACCAAGTGTATTATGGCTATGCAAAGCTTAGTAAACATCTAGTCCAATAGCTGTTGGATGGTTGTATGTCATTTGTCATGATTCACTTTGAATTTCCGCTCTTTTGTACATACAGTAGCTCAGTATTGCATCCTGATACACTTTAATGCAGTGGCCTTCAGTCTTTAATGAGAAAACTGTGGCTACAAACAAAAGCTATCTTGCAGGTAATTACGTTATCTATCAGGTAGGCTACATCAAGAATCCGTTTCCTTCATCAAATTGTAGATCTGAAATTAAAATGAATTGTTCATGTTCCAGTGATGTGAGATTCTGTTTCCAACTAGCCATCTTCACAATAAAGCCAAAGACTCATTCTTATAAAGCTATTACAAGTCCATCCTACAAAATGAAATGTGGTAACCTAATGTGTGGTATCTAAATCTAAAGTCAGATATAAGGATCAATGTATAACATAAAAAAGTATTGTTTCAAAGATTCTTTTCACATTCATCTGCTGAAACGGAAATCTTCTCTGTAACACCTAGAACACAGGATTGAAGCTTGTGGTATACTGAAACTGGACTTAAGTAGGAGACATCTTAAAAATATTTGCATTTTCATATTTCTGGAGTTTTTGATGAGGGAGAAGGCGTAGATTTTTACATTTTAAACTCCCTAACCTCTTAGAAATACTGTGTTTCAGCGGATGTGGCAGGCTGGTGTTTAAAGCTAGAGTAGAGGTATTCATATCACATGAAGGATCTCATGGAACTAAAACATAGGCTACATTTTGGCGTGGGGAAAAACAGGCATGGCCATATTCACAGGGGTCCCTTGACCTCTCACCTCAAGAAACAGACATGTTTTTCAGACATGCCCCCTTTATGATAATCCCACGCTGGGGCAAAAATCATGCAGTTTCTTTTGCCTGTTTTAAAAGAAATGGTGTATTTGAATATCTCTGCACGCATCGTGTTTAATTTTAAGATTGACTGGTGCACAAAAGAGTTCTTCATATTATTAAATTGTGGGACCTTGTATCTCATATTTGATGGTAAAGATTTATATTCGCTTTTCAGTATGGTTGGGTTCAGAGACAATGTATTGGCCAATTCAATATGTTATTGTTGTAGGCTGATTCATAGAGTTTCTGAAATCACTGATTATTCATTAATTTTCATTTCTGATTTATGACTAGAACAACTTAACGCAAAGTGCTGAGCAGCATCTCAGCTTTCAGATGATGTGCACCACTTCTATGTGACATATACTGTTGACTTGTTATCTCCCCCTGAACATGAAAGTCCCCTACCCCTCTAAAAGAAAGAAGGGTCAGAATGGTAAGAGCTTAATTGGATTATTTGTGACTAAAACATATTGGACACTATTATTATTAAAAGCATTTGAGTATATTGATGACTGCTATTTGAACATTTCTAGAGGGGATCTTTAAGTGAACTGTCTGTCAGTTACAAACACTTAATTTCCCCTCAAGTGCACCTTTAATACCACATGCTCATTTTATTAATACATCTCCAGTTTTACATGTTCCATGCTTTCATGATTACAAGCACTGTGCTCATTATTGAAATGCTGCCTTAGTCATTGCATTTGGATAATTTAGAAGCACAACTAAGTGGCCGTGCAGTTTTCCTGTGTTGCTCTGGGTACAAAGCAGGAAAAAAGTCAGAGTCAGACAGATGTCATGAGGTCTGAGCGACCTGTGGCAGGTTTGTTCCAGTGGCAGCTGCTACAGGTTCAGAAATGTACAAAAGAATAGAATAGTAACTGGGACATAACAAGAATGCCTTGGTTATATTTGAGGCTACTAGTTGCTAAAGCATTGTCAGTATGGGCAGGCAGAGGGGCATGTTTACAGTTGGCACTGCTATCCCTACAATGTTGCTTTGGTATAACCATGGTGTAACCACAATAAGAGCACTGTCTGTGAGGGTTGCCCCAGTTCAAAACCACTGGAGTATAATAAAACAGGTTAACTGGCTACAAACCTTTCCCAGGTATGTGGAGAAAAGTTATTTTCTTACAAGTTTCTGTTTTCTCATACCAGGTGGAAAAAGAAGCAGGTTGCACATACAGTATCACTCTAAAATGTATTTAGTGTGTTGGCCGAGGTTCAGGGCAGTTTCACAAAGCAGTCACTGATTTTCTGACTATTTTATCTGCATTCCCATTTGGAATTGTAGGATTCCTGCAGGTTTGGAAAGTGGCAAAAAAGCTTTTTTTTTAAGTATGGATTGATCATTAAAGCTTATTGTCACATTGACACTATGCTTTAGGGTTCAGGACAACAATGTACTGTAGTTAAGTTTCTAGCCCCCAAAGTATTTTCACATTATGTGAAATAGTAACTAAATTATTTTTCAATTCAAGACAAAAGCTTTTTGGCCTAAATGAATAGTGTGTTATTTAGCAAGGCTAAGAAAACGGCTTAGCAGAAATCACAGCAATGGGATTTTGATTAATGAGAAACATTAATTTTTGTATTGACCATTTAAAAGACTATTAAGATTGCCACTCAGGCGTTGAGCATTAATTATAAGGCAGGCCTACATAAGCTTCTATGAAATTTAATGAGCATTGTAAAGTCTGAAGCAATGCAAGGAGCTTTGTAGAGAATCAGGTTGTAAATGACATCCTGAAACAACAGTCACATTAAACTTTCCCTGCCAAGTTTTTTTGTAGTTCACACACTAATGATATCTTCTTCTATCTTTCCTGACAAAAATGTTTTGTTATTCACACTTAGTATATAAAAAAATAAAAGTCAAATTCTTGAAAACAAAATCTGACCAAATATTGCACTTGCTTTGGGCTGGAAGGTGACAACTAATATTATAAATTATAAGATATAAAACATATTTGTTTTAACAACTGCACTTCTTCAAGAGAATATTGTAGAGTGCAGTTGGTGGCATCTGTGGCATTTGAAAGAATATTGAAAGAAACATATGTAAAACCATGCCAAAGGGATTAGGAGAATTGGATTAGAGCAGTTGCAGCACAGTTAGGTACTTTAAAGCTGCTGCTGGTCATCAGTGATACTTTAACAACCAGGATGCCCAAACAGACTGAAAGCGGCACATTCACTGAGCTCCATGCGTTCATTCTAATCAACCTGTTAAATGGCAACAGGGTTCATCTAAAACAGCTGCTGCTGATGTGATTACAATTTTAAAAACGATATTAGCGCAAAGCCACAACTACCCCACACCAGCCCAGATGACAAGAAGCAACGTTTCTCAGATACGAGCTGGTGATCCTCGTCTAGTCACTCTGTCTCCACTATAGTCCAAGTCTCCTTGGACACTGATAGTTAATAAATATTCATGAATACTGGGTTGGTCTATGGATGCCATGTGTTTTGTTTCTTCAGCTGAACACTAAATTACGACTGTCATAACATCCATAATGTGGAAAATCCTAGTTTAAAATCCTTGTTAAATATTCATGAGTTTACATATCCTGAACGTGGACCTGCAAATTCATGCACTTGTGATCAACAAAAAGAAATACAAAGCTTCATAAGGCTCATAACTCCTCTCTTGTGTCTTTCTTATCAGCTCTTTGTGAAATTGTTGGAGCTTGTAGGTCCTTTCAGGGTGCTTTAAGTTATATCAGCTGTATTGATCTGTTAACTTTGCATTCATCAATCACAAGGTTAGGGGAACGATTTAGATAACATCAGCACGCTCTGGCCTCCCCCAGTGGGACATTTAGAATGAATACCTCTATGTCATGAAGCATCCTGCTTCTGTTGGGAGGACTGTGTCATCTTTGTTTGCAGGTACTTACATGTGATCTCAGTAGACACACAGAAACAAAAGTGAGAAAAACAGAAAGGAGAACTGAGTGTCTCACACTTTTGGAAGCTTAACTGGTGGAACAACTTTGCAGCTCTATGTTTTTCAAGAGGAGAAAAAACTGACAACTATATTTCTAATGAAGATTCCTGCTCTCAGGAGGCTTAACTGTTTCCTATTAAAACTCTCTCAGATTCCACCACAAAAGCCTTTGCCAAGGGGCTTCCAGCACAATCAATGATAGCACTAATTGAAATATTATCGCTTGTGCTTCAAACAAACGCTCAGGCAAGCCCCAAATACTTGCACACAGATTATTCCACTGACCATGTGCTTGCTAACCGCTAACTCTGCCATCTGTTCCAAAATTACACCCATGCCGCTGCACTAGTTAAGCACTCCCAGTACTCAACTCCCCAACTGTGAGATGCCTCCCTGCTATTAATGCATGACTGCAGGCCAAGTCTCAAGTGGCCTCCTTATCACAGTTTTGATGTCAAGGATCTGGGCAGGTGATGGTGTATGATTGATGTGGGTACCAACTGCCTGCTCACCTAAATTATATATCTGTTTCCCTCCCTTGATTTCAAATCAGATAAAAAAGAACATTTGGAAGATTTAGGAAAGGATCTCAGGCAGAAACAGGTTGATTGTGTCACTAGGTCTAGACTCAAGAACTACAGGAATGCTCATTATAATACAGACAATGAACTTCCCATATCATTCTCAGCAGGAAAACACAAAAAGAAAACAAAAGACTAATTAGAGTCAGATAGCAAGACAGAAAGCTGCTTTTGTTCATCACAGGGTTTAATGTTGAAGATATCATTCATTTTTTATCATGTACTAATTTAGTTTCTTGCTCAATAAACTGTCTTTTCACCTACTTGCATTATGCTCTGGACATTGAGTCTGGCTGGTATTGGATGTTTCTTCCTTCTTGATTTTAGAGATCCTGGCTTCCAAAATATATTTTTGTACATGAGAACCAAGGTTCTCACATGCAGCTCCAAAACACTCTCACAGAGCAAGCATCAGCTGTGTCTTCAATTAAAAACACACCTGCAGGAGCTCCAGTGTCCAGTGGCCAACACTGCAACACTGTGGTTTGATCTCCTGGTCTTCTCCCAACTGCTCTAACATGTGTGTGCTCTGATGAGGGACATTTGGCGGTGCTGAAACAGGCAACACAATTCAATGCTTAGGCCTTCTTGACAAAATATAAAGTAAAGGTTTAGAAAATGCCCCTATGACATGCATTGCAAAGTACTGCGATCGCTCTGTGACTCCATGTAATTTCTCTTCACTGCATTCTGTGCTCAGCATTGCATGTGCCTTTATATCTTTTTACTACAGGCCATGTTTCCATCTTGCTCAAGGCAAGCTTTTTGTTACAGAACTAAAACAAGAGAAAGGGCATACTTTGCTTTGTCAGATCACGATACTTGATGCCTATGTTTAAACACATCTCAGTCAAAAACTGTTTTCAAGAACCCCGATACAGAATATGTTTGCTGTACATGAGTAAATAACATACAATATATTATACAGTATTAGATTTCTATAAAAAATGTTTGAAGTAGACAATAATTATATTTATCGGATTCCTTTTAGAGGTCTGCCGTTTGTTACTTTACCATTTTGAGAACATTTCCTGTTATAAGAGTCTAAGATTAACTTACAAAAATGTAAACAGATGATATGTTAGATTATGCAAATAAGAAGCAGAAATACAATCCTTAACTTGCAGCTGCAAATACTGTAACTGCTTCATAAATAATGTTCCAAACAAACAATGTTGTGAGATGCCTGGTAACTTCAAATATTTGCCTCTCAGCTATTTCCTCTTTACTTTAGTTCCTCTAAACTCTTCAAAAATGTTGTTCTTTTGTGTCAAAAGTCAAAAAACATTGGAAGATTTTGAAGTGCCTCATGGAACTCTACTAAACAGCCTATGGCATTCCCTCACCCCAAAGGACACACACACACACACACACACACACACACACACACACACACACACACACACACACGTATATACTGTATATATATATATATATATATATATACACATATACTGTACATAACCAGCAGCACTGGTTGTATATAAATCCGATAGATAAAAACAAGGAGTTCAGAGTGCGAGCTGTGAGTTTCTCAAGGAGGAAACATTCCTCAGACATGACAACCTGGTGAATGGACACAGTCTGAAGTCACTATCCCTGTTGCTTATTAATCAGCACTCCCTAGTGAGGTCTCTCGTCGCCAACAAGTCACATGATCACTTCACTGGGACTTGGCAAACTATGTGGGGAAGGAAAAGCTTCTGAATGAAATTAGCCTTTATGTTTGTGCAACTGTAGGTATTGCTACTGTGTGATTATTTGATAGCGAGGAAGTGAAAGTGATAACTAAGGACTTTAAACAATAAACTTTAAACAATAAACAAAAACAATTATTGCATTTTCTACCCATGCAATCTACCCGGCAATGTTTATGTGTATTTGAAATATCAACATGTCAGAGGTTTCCTCCAGGAGAAAGTCTGGTTCCTTCAACCTGTTGGTCTCCTGTCATGTAATACTTTACAACATATTTGTAATGCAGCCATAGAAGTATACAGTAATAATCTTATTAAATTCAAGAAATATGTTTTTCACATTTTTTCTTAGCATCTTCTGTTTTCCTTCTTTGTCTGCTGAACTGTCAATGCCATACACAATGCAGTCTATTATTAAAAGCCTTCAGTGAAATTCCAGTGCTGAAGATTGATTGTTGGCCCAAACTGAATGTGAGTAAATCAATCAGGCTTCAATTAAACTCTTACAACAAACTTTCTACCACTCACAAATGAGTCATGTGTGATATGAACCTGTGAAAATACCAAAAACACACACACACACACAAATAAAAAGGCAATACTGAACACAGAAATAGAATGCAACGCGGAAATTGCTTCCCAATACAGGAATGAAAAAGATAACTGGCTAACGATTACCTCCCTTTTGCAATTTGCCTTTTCAGAAATCAAACAGGGCCCCATGGTGTTTCCATGAAACAGGCAAAGTGGTCATTTCAAATCTAGAGTAAGAATTCTCAGATCTAGACACTTACCATATCATCATTTCCTTAATATCATAGACCCTTGTAATGCTGACGTCATGATCACATCAACATGTTAGCTGGAGACCAAACAAAGGAAAGACTGGAGGACAACACGTATCACCTCAGAGTGAAAGGCTAAAGTTACACATTGAAAATATCCTCTTGCTGTGTTGTTGGGTGTAGCGTTGTAACAGTAGACAGGTATCGTAGAATATAATTAAATTAAAGGATTAAAGTAGAAGGTCATCATACCGTGTGTATTATCTGAGTATGTGTGAGTTAAAGGTTTGAGAGTGTGGCAGCGCTGTTGCACACCTACAGTACATGTGAATCGTTAAATAATAGGAAATTATTTTAAAAGCGCACAGCTTATATTATTTTTTATTTAGTAGTTAATGTAACATTCTATGGTGCTGCTAACTTCTAAAAATGCAACATATGTATTGTAACATATTGTTGTTAATTCTATTTTTTGTCAGGTTTATAATTCTGTTTATTATTATAATTCTGTTGATAATAATAATAGTATTAATAATAGTATTAATAATAATAATAATAATAATAATAATAATAATAATAATAATAATAATAATAATAATAATAATAATAATAATAATAATAATAATAATAATAGTGTAATACCGTATACTGTGCGTTATATAAATGCAATTCCATTTACCATTATCACCCATTGCGCTGTATATAAATGCAGTTGTAACCGTTAACAGAGAAACTGGGGCAATGTAGTATTGTAGAAGCAGAGTTGGGATTTCTGGTACAATTTCTCCTACTCTCCTGCATGGAGATGGGAAAAGTCTGAAGACGTCAAAGTTCCAGCAACACCTGAAACAACTTTATTGCCCGACACATTTGGGTTTATTTCAACATAAGAGTGTAGGGCTGCCACTTTAGTCCAAATTAGTCCAACAATTACTTTCAGGTCGAATTTACTAAATAGCCAAAGATAAATATTCTCAAAGATTTAATCCAAGAATGAAAAAAATGACTTAAAGAATGAATACATTAGCAAATATACTGCTAATTATTCTTTACGCCTACCAACTGATCCATTAATCAACTAATCATTTCAGCTCTAAAGTATGTGGAAATATTGAAGCTACCATCTACATGGTGAGGGTCAATAGGAGAAAATACACAATCGTTTTCAAATAAACTACATGAGAAGTATAGGCCATAGTGAAACTGTGGTTCTTGATTGATGATTATAGAATAATAAAAAAGGGTTAGGGTTAAATTAAAAACATATAGAGAGCAGGAGATTTGTGTGGTTATAAATAGCTGCTATTGGAGAATAGAATAGACAAAAACAATGGAGCATAATAAATGCAGTCAGTGTTGATTTCTACAATTGTGCATGTGGAAGCTTAACTGTTCTGTGAGGCAGACAAGTGACAGACAAGTGACAGAAAACACTTAACCACAACAACAAACCTGAGGAGTCACATGATCAGCGGTAAAACCACTGTGCTCTGGCTGTGCCGTTGTTTTCTTATAGAGAAAGCCGACTAGGTCGAAAACTACCCTTGGCGTAGGTACCGTTCGCTGCGCTCAAAGTTAAAATTATTTCAACTTTGACCTCGATGGCCGCTGACCTTTCAAAGTGGAAGCAATGACAACATTTCCTGTCATGTGAAGGCAGCTTCAGTGAGGCCCTGTGAATGAACAGAATGTTTATTTTACAGCGTAGTTCAGAGTTATAGGCATTGCATTTAAATTAAAGGTAAAGGAATTACACATTTGTTCTCATTCATTCAAACTTGCATTATTGGAATTTTGCATTCGTGCCAGACTTGGGTGCCATTGAAGTTATTGGGGCGGGCATTGCAAGTCCCATCATATCAGTGTTGTTTCCTTGTTAATATTCTCCAAACAGATCATGATATATGACCAATGGGGCAGGTCCGACCTAGTATCGCTGACCAGACTGAACCTAGAGTACTTTATTAATAGCTCAAATCAAGCAATCTGATTGGTTCATAGCTGGGATATAATTACCACATACCAAGTTTTATTAATTTTATATTAAGTTTTAAAAATTAATGGTTTTAATGGTTGGAGTTTTTTTCCCGTGGTGATTGGCAATTCCTTTGCACATTTCAGTTTCAATCCGCGTCTGAGAGAAACGTACACTATTGAACTGATACGTGTTTTCATGGTTGCTTAGTGATCACTTAGGATCACTTCTGCCAACATGGAGCAGGTTACAGATACAAAGTAACAAAATCTGCTAGCTAAAACACGCTACAAAGTGGAAACATTTAAGGTTAACTTCTATGGAGGAGTGGATTGTGCAGCGCCCATCTCCAGAAATAAATCCACCTGCAAAACTATATGCAGAGCTACATAAAGAGGAGTTCGATGTCGACATACCACAGTATGTCATGCATAATTGCTTAATTATTAGCTTGCACACGCATAAGTCATGACAACGATTAAGCTCGAGATGCTTTAACAATCTGTCACTCACCGACTAATGTGTCTGTTTCTTTGACACCTTCATGAGGATCATTTATTACTAATGTTAACGTTTGATCTCCAAATTAATGTAGGACGTCCCAACAGACCAATGCTAACTTCGTTCAATGATGAACAAAGCAATAAGTATATGATAAAAGTCCAAATGTATAGAGGCATATACAATTTGAGGATTAGAGCCGCCTCCTGGCAGTAAGAGGAAATGTAAGCCCTCCTGAATAATATTAAAAAGCATTAACAGTTTTCATACATGGCATCAATGCACGACACGGACATAATCACCTTTCTTCTTTTATAGTTTTGTTTTGACACTAAGCATTCTGTAGCTCACAGTTGTATGCAACAGATTCATGCCAGTCTTTGGGGGGCATTCTGGGAAGCGAAGTAAATCACTATCTGGAGTAAAGGTCGATGAGGCAAGTTCAGGGAAAGTGCATCAAAAAGATAAATTTCTATGCTTTGTTCAAATAAAAACACCAATATATCTTAGTGTATGTGTGTCTGAGGGTGAACTCTTGCTTTCCAGCTGAGAGGCTGGCTTTAATAGCATCTCATAGCCTATTAACGTGACATTCATTCATCACATTTTGATATCACGCCACTGTACACAGGTGGCGATTTCTACCTGCCATCTGCCTGCTCTGCCTGTACATTCTGCTGCAGGCTTTATGTGGACTGTGCACCGGGAGACAGACAAAGACATGTTTTACAGCAATAGCTCTGCTCTTTTGCCTCGAGATCCCTACTGAGTAGCTGTAGCCCTGTGATAAGAAGAGAGCACACTCTAGCCATCAACAATGATCTCAATGTCTTTAACAAAAGGCTGCATACAAGGAGCACACCATGGCTCCCGTACCACCACCCCTATCCATCTCTGCTCTCTTAGCTGGTCATCCAATAACAGCTGTTGCTCCAAATTTCGATCTAACCGGCTATAATTCTTGTCTTTGGCTGACACGGGCTGATGGAGGAAGGACAAGAGCACAATACACGGGCCTGGGAGGGTCTTGGCAAAAAAAAACATAAGAGTTTGTGCTGCATCCTGGTAACACAGCCAGCACTGTCTTCTCCCAGCCACATACAGAGAAAGAGGGAGGGAGGAAGTCTGCTTAGACAATGAGGCTGCCTCATTAGCAGTGTTTATCTAAAGCTGGATTAATACTCCAGAAAGCAAA
This sequence comes from Cottoperca gobio, assembly GCF_900634415.1. Taxonomy (NCBI): domain Eukaryota; kingdom Metazoa; phylum Chordata; class Actinopteri; order Perciformes; family Bovichtidae; genus Cottoperca; species Cottoperca gobio. The sequence goes on along the minus strand of NC_041368.1, from coordinate 1,023,518 downwards.
ACTCTTCTTTTCATTGTTAGAAGATGAACATGTTCTGCTCTTTCGGGGCAGTTTGATATTGGAATGTTTTTTGGCGGGTTTTTTCATTTCTTTTTTCTTGCGACTTCTTTTCCTTTTTGTGAAAAAACACATGTCAGTATTTAATTGCTTCCAACCTGCTCTTCACATGTTGGAGTCTTGTGAAAGATGATCAACTGTAGGGCTTCAGATCATTCTGAAAGCTGCTTGCATATTCAATCCACTGAGAAGCAGGAGGTACTCTTTGTTTGAGCTGCATGAACTCCACTGCCTTTTCTGTCATGGTGAGTGCATACAACTGCCAGTGCCAAACATATTATATGGTAGAAAATAATGCGAGAGGCACTGTGAAGCTGACCATGACATATTCACACATAAGTTCTAATTGTACAGGAGAACACGATATACAGCATGACACTATGCTGAACTCTTCATGTTGACTGCGTGCTGGAAACGATTTCTACATAAAAAAGGAAATCAAATTAAAAAAGAACTATGGCGCAAAATGCATCAACGGGAAACTGAATTGATGTTCATCTTGGACAAAGCCTCCCACCCTCTTGTGAGCTGACACAGCCCCACAGCAATTTTAGCCGGCGGCTCATCCCCTCAAGGTGCACAGAGCGCTTCAAGCACCTGTTTGTGTCGACTACCATCCAGATGTACAGTGCTTCCTGTCTCAGTGGCTCCAGCCTCAGCCAGCCAACTAGTGGAGCACTTCAGCCCAGGCACTTCTTACCATTTCTATCAATCGCTTCGAATTGTTTTCCTCTGTTCTTGTGATCTGGCCTGCTCTCTACATTCACCCCACCTGCTGTTGTGACCTGCAGGATCCTCTTCATATTTCTCTACACATCTGTATTGGAGCCAAAATATCAATATGTCTCTCATAAACAGTCATGATGTGCACAATCTGCTTCCATTTGAAAATATAATCAGAGCAGACCATGAAGCTACCCCCAGAATAGACCCTGAGTCCTTCATGTTGAAACAATGATGACAGCATACTTGGCCTTCGCTTTCGCCAGACACACATTGACAGTTTTAATTCATGTTAATTCCGAAGGTAAAATGTCTAAAAGCCAGAATACCACTTTGTTCTGTAGTCTGGTTAATGTACTCACTGCAAGCTTGTGTCTGTACCAAAGATAGTTTGTTTGCAAAAGACACCTCAGTCTAGATCAATCGTCTCAACTCAATGAGTTTACTGTAAAATCTAAAGTTTATGTCTCCTCAGCCAGCAAAAGCTGATGACAATAATGTTTCTATATATTTGTTATTTGTAACTTTCCGGTGATTGAAAACATTAAAAACTAAACCTGCTTAGGTTCAATAAGGGATTTTAAATTATTGTAATTTGATGAGATTCAATGCTGGATTCAGACTTGATAATAAAACTATCCAACCACAACCCTAAACATGAAATATAGCCTTTTATTGTAAGACTTGTTGATGGGCTCATATACCCTGCATAAATCTACTCACCTGTAAATCTTTATTCATTCTTCATCCTCCATATTTTCTTTTGCTCTGTTTATTTGTTATCTTATCAAAAAATCCTTAGATTTGCCTCGTTCTTATCTGTGCCCTATTCTGTTGCTGCAATGACCCAATTTCCCCATGGGAACCATTTAAATTTCATCTAATCTAACAGATCTCTGATTCTGCAAGAGATCTGCTGATATGCAAATAACTTCAGCACAATTTTGGTTTCGACTGGAGAATGGATTGGACTGAGAATGGGGGGAAAGGGACAGTCTTTTTAAGGTGCATCGAAAGCAGACATTTTAACAGCGCGGCAATGTGACACTAAACTAAACGCTATCTCCTCGGCTGTCTGTTACAGCAGGAATTTTTGTATTTTTCAAAATGTTGTCTGCAGAGGTTTTCTTTTACTTCACACAATTTCTTGCCTGCAAAAAAATGACTATACTACTTTGCAAAACAAGTGATGATATATGGTAATAAGAGTGATAGTACTGATGTTCATTAAGTATTGGTTAAAACAAGCTCTATCTGGTCTACTAAGATTACTCTTAATTAAGATTATTGTTACATTAATTCTAATTTTTCATGCTTTTTAAAGCAGAAGATGGTTTTTGTTACGAGGAATAAAACACTTACTTTAAATCTGTTGACTTGTACAATGACTTTACCTTGAAAACATAATTCATTACCGAGGACGTAAAACTGTGACCTCATCTCTATTTTGTTTTAATTTATATTTTCTAATATGCATCATTATGCTGTATATGAGTTTGACTTGTCACAAACTGGCCAGGACTTTAGTTCTGGAGGCATGTTGTTGGAAGCATGTTGTCCAACTGAAGACACATCTATGAAGAGCAACAGGGTTGCTGTCCAAATAAAACAGTGATGTTTGGAGAGCTGATGAGAAAAAACGCCCCTGCATTCGTTATTTCATCCACTTTATTCATTTCTTTATTCACCTATGTATGTGTTTAACTTCAAGGGTCATTATTAAAGGACAAGGAGGATTTAAAAGCATTCATCTTTTCTTAAGTCTCTATGTTGTTATAGACTGGTGATGGAGCCTGAAGAAGAATACAGGTAAGTGCACACAAGGTTGGTAAGGCTTATAAAAAGGTGCCGTTATGTGCATGTTTTAAAGCGCACCTCTTTCCAGCCACAGTCTACTTATTCCATTGAATTTGTAATGCCAGGTGTAAACAAGGTCAGAAAGACGGAACTGCTTCACTGCTCTCCCTTCCAACAGCAAAGCCCTCTTGCCTGCCCGGAGAATACATGGCTTAACTTGGATGACCTGACCACGCAGTCAATGTGGATTAAGAACTAATACTTAATCAACTTTGCAGCAAATACCTGCCGTCCGTGAGATTTACCTTGCGTCAAGATGATCCGCGGGCAGCGGGAGCTACACGCGCAAAAAGGACAATTGCTCAAATTGAATTTGCAGGTTCATTAAAATAAAGAGCTGGTTGGCTGAATGTTAGAGCTACTACAAGCATAATGAAAAGCATTAGTTCTATTTTCTTCGTCTTTTTCTTCTTCTTTTTTTGCAAAAACGCACAACCAAAGCAACACAAATACTGCTGAGAATACATTGGCAGGATTAAACTTTCAGAGAAAGAGGCTGCAGCCTAATATACCTGGTGTTAAAATACATTCAGAACAACTTGGATACTTAGAGAGTCAAGGCACTGCCTCCGAGACAGACACTGTACTTCACTAATCGCTTAATTTAAGCTGCAGCTTACATGACAAGCATCTTGATGTCAAATCAGGCGCAAAGAATGTCCGCGAAAAGCATTAGGGATTTAATAAACTGACAAACATTCCCGACAAAACAGAGTCGGAGATAGCGATAACAAGTGTTCCAAGGATGACAACATCCATCACTTACCTTGCTCCATCAGCAGGACGGTCATCCCGACCAGCATAGCCCAGTACAGAGGATTCTTCATGTTTATCGATCTGATGTGTGTCTGCTGTGTGATGCCGTCTGGGGAAAATAGCCTGTGAGTCTCTGAAAATCCCTAAAAGTGCTTTTCTTCAGGCCCCCGGTGCTCCTGTCTGACTGTAAAGCATCCACCAACGCAGCGCTCAACAAAGTCCCTCCTTCAACTGAGAGGTTATTGGCAGCGGTGCTGGAGGAAAGCTAGCGGCATTACAAACCACCACTTCCGGTTTATTTTTTTCAAGTAAAAGACACTTATTGGCGTTCAGAGTTTCCTGTAGCATGCGAGTAGCGGTGGTACTTTTAAGTTGAAGAAAAAAGCGACCTACTTCCTGTCGTTACCCAGTTATATGTAGCTAGCTTGAAGTGCTATTAGCTTTTGGAGGCGCTTGGTATTTTACGAGTTAATGAAAACTAGCGCATTTACTTATTACAGAGTGGAATTTATCTTCATTCAAGGCATATTAGACAAAGCACAAATAGCAAACCAAGGAGAGAGCAAAACCAGAGCAATGTCTGTGTGACTCAAGATCTTCATGACTACTTCAATTTGGGAATTTTCATTCAGTTTCCAGCATGGAAAAGTAGAGTACTCTAGTTAATAGAAGTAGGGTAAGAATGTACAGCTCTAAAACCACCAGTGGTGGTTCCTGGGCACTAAATGAATTTAAGGGATGGGGGAAAATATTGTAACTTTTTATTCTCATTTCTTTATCGTGAAATACTGGATTGTTTTACATATTTGAACTTCTGAAACCAAGTTATCCAATGAACAGACTTTGTAAATGGGCACAAAGGTGAGTTTAGCTGTCTGCAGGTGTTAGTGTTGGTCAGTGACTCAATTGCTGGACTTTCTGTATCCTGACTTTAAAAACCCACCCCCACTTTCTCTTATAAATATTCAAAATCAAAATCAAAATCAGGACCATGTTATTACCAATAGCAGCAGAGTATACAGGACTGAACATGGGAGAAAAACAAACAAAATAGAAAGTAATAAAATGTTGTGTGTACCTCTGCACCAGCCTCCTGTACTTGCCCCAGTCTCTGAATTTATTTTAAAAGTAAATAGTAGAGCAATGGCACACATAGAGTAGACCTAGAGGAGAAATCCTGATACATTCTTCATTTAAGTCCAATATTTGCTGAATTTCAACACCGAATAATAAAATATACTTATGACAGCTTTAAAGAATAGCAGAGGGCAATAAAGAATAAAAGCAGCTTGTTTTTACATTGCCATCAATGCTCATAAAATAATAATTACAAAATCATCGATGGATTTAACTGTCAGAAGGTATTTCTGTATAATACAATAATTTTCCCAGAGACACACAGAGACACTGTTTGACAAAGCAATCCATCTTTTAAATTAAGGCCATTGCATTAGCTTTAGAAAATGACCCTGTAAAGCAACAAACCATTTTGGCATTTAGTCCAACATTGGAGAAGACTTAAATGCATCATGTAAATATTAGGTCTGTCAAATTAGCACGTTCATTTCGATTAATTTCGATTTCGATTAGTCACAGAAAAATAACGCGACAAAAAAATGAACGCATTTACGTCACCGTAGCGGCGCGGCATCCAGCAGCCTCGTCAACATGATGAAGCGGATGAGAAAACGTTACTTGTCCCAGTGAATGGTAAGTTTACATTAATAAACTCCCGGATGTAACTGTTGATGCTCCGTTCTGTGAGATTCCTGCAGCAAAAAATGCTCGAACCATCGGAGAACTTCAAGCTGAAATATCACCTCAACGCAAAGCACTTAGCAGCTAGCTCAGAGCTAGCTAGCACCGCCGCTGATGCTAAAGTGAGCGACCCGTCTCGTCATCTCTCGATCAGGCGTTCAGACGCAGAATGAGTCGGTCTACCTGAGACACATTAACAACTCCATCAAGAAAGGTATTGCAATGGACTGCAGGTGGGAGAGGACAGGGGGTTAACGGAGGCTTTACACATGAAGTCAAATCACACAACTTTTAAAGATTTTGTTTATTGTGCGATGAAAGATGTTATGCCAGATTTTAAATTGCACTTTATGTCAAACTGTTGGTCTGTGTTGTCTAAGATAATTGTGGCAAACAAGATATTGGAGAAATAGTATTGAAATAAAAGACATGTTGACCAGTTTATAATGCTACTCATTGATTTACTCTTCTTCCCAAATCCATTTGAATATTTTGAAATGCTTCTCACAGCAAATATTGATATATACGATTAATTTAGATTAATTAATCACAAAGCTTGTAATTAATTAGATTACTTTTTTTTAATCGCTTGACAGCCCTAGTAAATGTACAATTTAAATGCCCATTCATCACAACACTTCAAAGTTGTTGTTTTTAACAAACTATTTTCTCATTTTACTCCAAAACAACTTTTTCACATGACTGATACCACTTCTGTAATGTTAGAGGATCTTCACATAATGCCCATACAGCGTGTCACTGCATATCACAGCATATCACAGCGTGTCATTGCATATCACAGAATATAGCTGCATATCACAGCATGTCAATGCATATGACAGCAAATCCCTGCATAGCACAGCATATCACATTATGTCACAGCATATCACAGTATGTTACAGTATATCACAGCATATCTCTGCATATCACATCATGTCACATCATATCACTTCATATCACAGCATATCACAGCATGTCACTGCAGTGATGTTCTATTTAAATTTGTGCAAGGGTACAGTTTCTCCTCTGCTGTAGCTTCTGCTGTTGCTATCAGTAAGAGCTTTGCTTCTGTGTCTTCACCCTGGAGGCTCTTTATTTCTGGCTTGATTTCCATTGGGGAGATTATTTGCAATACTCCCTGCATATTACTTATCAGTTTGATAGGTATGACATGCTGCTTTTCTAAATTTCCACAACAGGGGGGCATCCCAAAAAAAGTTAAATTCTATATTTATTTTCAACTTTTTATAAACGTATACAGGACTGTCTCAGAAAATTAGAATATTGTGATAAAGTTCTTTATTTTCTGTAATGCAATTTAAAAAAACAAAAATGTCATGCATTCTGGATTCATTACAAATCAACTGAAATATTGCAAGCCTTTTATTATTTTAATATTGCTGATTATGGCTTACAGCTTAAGAAAACTCAAAAATCCTATCTCAAAAAATTAGAATAGTTCCTCAGACCAAGTAAAAAAAAAGATTTATAACAGCAAAACAAAATCAAACATTTGAAAATGTCCATTAATGCACTCAGTACTTGGTTGGGAATCCTTTTGCACGGATTACTGCATCAATGCGGCGTGGCATGGAGGCAATCAGCCTGTGGCATTGCTGAGGTGTTATGGATGCCCAGGATGCTTCAATAGCGGCCTTTAGCTCATTAGCATTGTTGGGTCTGGGGTCTTTCAGCTTCTTCTTCACAATACCCCACATATTCTCTATGGGGTTCAGGTCAGGGGAATTGGCAGGCCAATCGAGGACAGTAATGCCATGGTCAGTACACCAGTTACTGGTGGTTTTGGCACTGTGGGCAGGTGCCAGATCATGCTGGAAAATGAATTCCTCATCTCCATAGAGCTTTTCAGCAGACGGAAGCATGTAGTGCTCTAAAATCTCTTGGTACACAGCTGCATTTACTCTGGGCTTGATGAAACACATTGGACCAACACCAGCAGCTGACATGGCTCCCCAAACCATCGCTGACTGTGGGAACTTCACACTGGATTTCAAGCAACTTGGATTTTGCTCCTCTCCAGCCTTTCTCCAGACTCTGGCGCCTTGACTTCCAAATGAAATACAAAACTTGCTTTTGTCTGAAAAGAGGACTTTGGACCACTCTGCAACTGTCCAGTGCTTCTTTTCCATAGCCCAAGTCAGACGCTTCTTCCGTTGTCTTGAGTTCAGAAGTGGCTTGACCATGGGAATACGGCTATTGTAGCCCATTTCCCAGACACGTCTGTGAACAGTGGCTTTTGATACCTGGACTCCAGCTTCAGTCCACTGTCTTTGAAGCTCCCCCAAATTCTGGAAGCGACTCTTCTTCACAATGCTGTTAAGGCTGCGGTCATCTCTCTTGGTTGTGCAGCGTTTCCTGCCACATTTCCCCCTTCCAACAGACTTTTTGTGGATGTGCTTTGAAACTGCACTCTGTGAACAGCTTGCTCTTTGAGACATTTCTTTTTGTGTCTTACCCTCCTGATGGAGGGTGTCAATGATGGTCCTCTGGACAGCAGTCAGATCAGCAGTCTTCCCCATACTTGTGATTTAGTTTACTGAACCAAGCTGAGTGTTTTTCAAGGCTCAGGAAACCCTTGCAGGTGTTTCGAGTTAATTAGACGATTCAAGTGATTCGTTGAACACCCTACTAGTATACTTTTTCATGATATTCTAATATTTAGAGATAGGATTTTTGAGTTTTCTTAAGCTGTAAGCCATAATCAGCAATATTAAAATAATAAAAGGCTTGCAATATTTCAGTTGATTTGTAATGAATCCAGCATGCATGACATTTTTGTTTTTTTAATTGCATTACAGAAAATAAAGAACTTTATCACAATATTCTAATTTTCTGAGACAGTCCTGTACATAAGTGCCTACAGTGCAGCCTCCATTTTACTGTAGATACGTTCTTGAGGGGAAAGCACTTATGTATGTAGGTTAAGCTGTGGAAAAATTGCTTAAAATTATTAAAGGTATAGATCGAGGGAAATAAAATTTGATACAAATCTTACAAATAAAGGCAAAAAACTTACTTGGCCACTTTGTACCCCTGGGTTCACATGCTGAAACAATATTATATTTTTATTATATTTAATTTTTATACTCCGATAACTACAATAAATTAACTGCACTGCATTCTGAATAAATTTAGAGTAATTGAAGGACATGAATATCTAAATATATAGACAGTACAAATTGCAGCACCACTGGGATGGAGTGACTGCATCAGCTTTCATGCTCTCTGTGATGATTGTCTCTGCACAGGTATATGCCTCCCACTCTGTTCTACGTTTCCTTTGCCCTCGTCTTTGAAATAAAGTTTATTTAGGATGAAAGATGCAACCAGATTCTAAAAATGCCCAACCCCTTAACTGTGAGACAGCGGGGCTATGATGATCTTTCATGATATTTCTCTCTATATCATACTTTATACCTGCTATATAATTATATATAAATGCCCATGTTATTGTTAAATTAATTCAAATGTGGCACAACTTACACATTTAGCTGGGAGTGAACCCATTATGAATTTGGACACCAACCTTTCGTTACTTTCTTGGGATGCTTTTTTCATACATGTTAGGTGCTGCTGAGTAGTTACAGGTTAAGTAAGCTTGTCTACCATGTGTCTTTCTTCCTCAGTGTTTTTTACACACAGTCTTCTGTTTCTGTTTGCTCATTAGTTACATCTAGAAAATAAATCAAGTTGATTTGAAAATGTAAAATGTCCAATGATGTACAGTTCTTTAAAAGAAAACCCAGACAGAGAGGTACTGTACATTGACATGTGGATGTTGTGCACCCACCCTCCATATTTGATCTCCATCAGTTCTATACTCTTCACCAAATCGCCTGGAAGCATTGTCATCTAACAGCACAGACAATCACAGAATCCAATGTTCTCAATGTTTCTTGAAGTGATATAAAGCTGAGACAGTCACTCTGACTGGGAAACTCATTCAAAATAAATAGTTTATTGCATTAATGAATGTAATTTATACCAAACTCTCACCCAATTTTCTGTGGGGACAGTAATTAACCACTACATCTCCAGGTCATAAAAGTGTAGGAGTGCAATGTCACCATTTTGCTTCTTCTACTTCCTACGACAGCATGAGAGGCAGTATACCTTGGTGAGTGTTTGGAACAAACTGAGTTTACAGACCAGGATTATGCTACAGGAGTGGTGTGAGAAGTTTCTGTGGATGTTTAAATGCAGTTGTCTGCCATTACAACCTTTGTGAATCTGCAGTGACCTCAGTCTCCTTTAGGAGCCCACATTAGACTATTTTCAGCCACTCTTTGAGACATGGACTGTGAGAATTTGACACTCAAAGTAAAAAACTGTTTACCAAAATAATGGAAAAACTGATTTTCTCACTTTCTTCGCCCAGGATTAGCATTCTCTGAGATTTCAGCCTTTTTCTGGAAAGAGCCGTTGCTGTTGAATTTATCAAATGCAACTTTTCACCATTGGGAGGACCAGAAATTAAATTGCATTCACTTCTGATGAAAATCTCAAAACCCTGACAAATTTGACCTTTAAAAAACAGAAAATATTTTGAATTCAGAACTTGTAATGCGTGTAATGAGGGTAAACTGTCCATTTATTTATTCATTACATGAATGCTATACTAATCAAAAGATGATTAAAAAATATTCCATCAAGAGCATTTGTGTGATTGGCATGCTTTTCAGATGAATTTGTAATCATATGAAAACTCATTGACTTTAATGTATTGGCTGAGTTATAGATGCAATGCTAATGCAGGATAACACTTCAGCATTAAGCTTGCATGCATTACAGTAGGCTATATAACTATACAAGTCCTCATAATGAGCTTCACAATTGATCAATATCCAATACTGAATATTATAATTTGAATGCAGCGTGTACTGTATTCAGTGGTTGAGTTATAAATACAGTGGGACCTAATGGGCCTCTACAGGCATCATTGCATTATATAACTCAGAGGTTTTTAAAGTAGGAGGCGGACCTCCCAGGGGGGCTGCAAACTGTTTCAGGGAGGCTCAGTGAATGAAAGTGAAAAAATATTACATTACCTAAAACAAAATCACATATTAATGCATGTGTTTCAGTTATATGACTCGTACTTAAACATAAATCGTGTTTTAAGTCGATCACTGCAATACTGAGCATTTTGACATGGATGTCTTTGGGATTGCAATATTTCAAACATCTATCAAAACAAAGAAATCAAATTATGTTGGTTTCAAAACTCAAGGAAGAGATACAAATCAATAGTGTCTTTAAAAAACATGTATTTCTTAGGAGTAGCTCATTAAATATCTAAATGTAATGTCTTGTCTAATGCCGCTATACTCTGATGATTGAATACCAAACACTCACCATACATATAGTGATTGTTGCAGAGGAAGAATGTCTAAAATCTCTCTAGTCAGACACATTAACACAGCTGGTGTTGTGTGCAGAGCAGGAGCTGAAGAGCTACAATTACATGACTTGATTGATTAAATACTTTAAATGCATTCAACTGATTAAAAACTTGAGTATTGTGTTTGATCATAAAGTTTGTACTTCTGCTGCCTGTTTTGTTCATTTACCTTTATAGGACCAAACTAACCCTATAAGGTCCCGTCCCCTCCATGTTTTGAGGCATCAATTATTTGCAGCACTTCAAGTTCATTTTCAAAACATCACATTTACGAAAATGTGCTCCCATTTATTATCTCGTTTCTTAGTAAAACCTTTAATTTTCCAGTAATTCATCATCTTTTAACCTTTGTGTGCACGCACCCATGTGCACACACACATTAGATTTGAAGTGCATTTGTGTAATTGAACCCACTTTTAAAAACATGTTAAGAAGATTGTTACAAGGTAACATTATTGAATGTTTCCCCTCTCTTCTGCCTCTGTTTTCAGATGGAGTGTGCAGTGAAGGACAAGAAAAGAAGCAACAGAGGTGAAGTCGAGAGGAGCAAAGATCCAACAGGAGCAAACTGGACTACCTGGATCATCCTTCATTGTCTCACTGGTGGAACAGGGCAGAGCTGCTTCTGGTCGTTTTACATGGAGGATGGGCAAGGCAAGTAAACTTTGCATCAGCCATAAAGCGTCTGTTGAAAAATCCCAGCATCTCACAGAGTAACTGTTGACACACCGACACTGATAAACAATCCTATTAACCTCTGCCAGATGGTCACGCTCGAGGCAGTAAAATCCTAACTTATTGCTCCTTTGATAATTACTTTTTGATTTCCATTTTTTACTGCCACAAAAAATGTTGCTCAAACCAAAACTTCATCTTTACCACTAGCACACTTCCTCCCACTTCTTTCCACATCTGAACTGGGTGTGAGCTAATGTGTGTGTAGCCCCTTCCTCCTTTTTTCTGTTCAAACTAATTAGCTCTGAGCTAACAAGTACTAACAACTAACAAGTACAGCTTTAGCAGCAGCGAGCGTGTGCAGCTGATCGTGTAAAGAATGATCATGTACACCAGCCTATGCACTATGGAAAACACATATAGGCATCTGCATTATAATTCATTAGATATGAAGAGTTTATTAGGTAAGTAAGATTGTTAAATAGTTACTCTGAATATTCTGGTTCTTATTTCTGAAACACATATTCAACTGCTCAAAGATGAAGGACAGTGTTACAATTGGGTGACCTATATTAAATTATTTCTCCAGCTGGTGATGAGCGTTAGTACTATTACAGTATGTTATTTGACGATGTAAAGCAGTGGTTCTCAATCTGGGGATTGCGTCAGACTTGACTTCTTCACTGTTTCTGCTCCGTATTGCTATTTAGTTGTACTATGAAAACATGATTTCATTATTTATTTGAACAATATGCCACTGTGCTATAGATTTGTTTTAACATTGCTCAGGAGAGTTTTCATAGGATGACCAATTTGCAGAGTTGTGTATGTGCTCTCTTCATTTTTTCTGGTATATGCAAACATGCACATGCTGCAATCTACTAAACTTCTTCTTTCTTCTAAATGTATTTGCTTATATAACCCAAGACTTGTATCATATGGATTATCCAGATTTTTAAACGATATTCAACATTTTATTTTACTGTAAATATGAGATTAAATGTATATTTAAAGAGTAATAACATAATAAAGCTGCGATGAGATCACAGCAGCTGCAATGCCAAATTGAGTCATCTGATCAGCAGCAGGAGCATCCCATACAACAACACGACATTGTCAGTTATTTTTGGCAGGAAATTAATTTTGTCCCAGACTATGCTTGTTTTGTCACAAATACTTTTATATATGACTTTTAAAATATTGGTAGGAATAATTTAGTAGCACCTTAATATATACAATACAATATATGAATATATATCAGAAATATTTTTTATCTACAGCCCTGCAGAAAAGGTTTGGGCCAAAACAATAAATAATGTTTTAATTCCATAATCTCCAGTAGGGGTCAGTGAAGTACATGTTATAGTTTCCCACACATGATCACACATAAAAGAAACAAGTCTCAATCAACCAGGGTTGTCTCATGTGATTTCATGTGTGGTGGGCTTTCCATCGAGGAGGTAACAGAAATGGTCATGCAACTTCACAAAGGAAACCAGACAAAAAGAAACAGAAACCTTCCTGAATGTACATTACAGCACCAGCCCTGCAATGCTTTTCTGTGAGCTGCCCTGCACAGAACGTTCCAACACCTGCCTGTTAAATTAAACGGAGGCTGAGCCAATTTCTGCAAGATTAAATCTGGACAGAAACTGACGATCCTTTTATTAATTCATTGTGTAGTAATTGTCTCCTTCTGTGCCAACATTTACATGCTCATTTCTTTTGAGTATTGTTGATTATCCAGATCATTACTAGATGATTTCCTGCACTTTAAATTCTGTGAATCTCACACTAAGACATTGTTAAGAAGGCCGGGGCATCTTTCCATCATCATTCCATGCTGGACGTACAAACAGGACTGAGTTTGAAAGGAAAGATGGGATTTTGACATAAGACATTCTTCATTGTTATAATATTGGTACCTAATTCCTGTCAGATAACTCCAAACTACTGTTTTTGTACGCCATTGTGTTACTTCTCTACAGCCCGGACACATACAGTATCATAACGCCTATGGGCCGATAGAAGAACATGAAGCTCTCGTGCTCCTCAGACTCACATCAAATCCCTGCTTTGGTTAACCTGCTGTGGGTTAAAACTGTCCTTCAAACACTTTCCAGCTATGTAGTGAGCTCTGTCACAAACAGATTTATTTGGTATGCGTGTCTGCCTTGGTCCCAGAGCTCTTTCAAAATACTCTTTAAGTATCTGAAACAAGCACGTGAACCAAACCTTCAATACATTTCTCATTACAGAAAAGTTGAGGAACTTTGATGTTTCACTTGTACCACTGGCCTGAACGTGTGTAAAGATGCATGTTCCTTTCTATAAAGATATAGTGGACTCTTTAAACTGCAAAGAATTATAAGATCAGATGTATGCAAGAAATTAAATCCATTGTATCTCAACTGGCCTTCTGCACGGGATGAATTGTGTCTGCCCATGAAGAGACAAAGCTCCCCCCAAAAAAGCCGACTGACTTAAATAACTCTCCCTATCAAACATTTGTAGCACTTTTCGATGGTAGATCTGTGATGGCTCTCAGTGGCCATGGAGACTGTACACTCATTGTTTAAGAACATTAATTTGCTCAAGGTGAAGCACTTCCTCAGCGATGTTGCCGTTTATAAATAGCTTCCAAGCGTCTTTTGATGAGATGGTAAAATGCCCTGCTTGACACCGAAGGGCTCCTCAGTATGTTATAGATGGCGCACTCCCTAGCTATCACTTGCTTCAATTATTGGCGCCACAGAAAGGAGTCAATAAGCTATTTGCTTTCCTGAATCTAGCAGAAGTTATGAATGTGTCTTTCAGGTTCAGGTGCTTTGCTCAGAAGACCAGTGCTAACTGTACTTTTATACAGACACCAGTGATCTGATTGTGTTTAGTTCAGCCTGTAGACAAAGGGTACAGAGATTTTAAGCACAACAGATAGGAGAACACTAACATGTGCCTTTAGTGAGTGAAATAATGCTTTAAGATCAATATTAATCAAACATATTTAGTCACAAGTCAGCAATCAAAATAAAATGGTCCGTGCCTTTGTTCAGTCTGTAAAACCTTTACTGCTGCACTCTGCAAGAGTGAGGAATACTAATCAAGTTTTAAAATGTCAGGCCTACTCCAATGGAGCTTAAAGATTGACATGAAGAACGCAGATGGTTTATTGCCTGCAAACTTCCCCTGAGAATTCTGTAAAAACTTAGTGTGGCGAGAAGCTTCAGTACCTAAAATGACTGCAAGTCAGTGAATAGGTAATAGTAAATCATTAAGAAACACACACACACGTGAGTATACACAATCACTCCAGCGTATCAAATGAATCTTGAAAGTAGTAGAATAAAACTAAAAGAATCAGAAATGTTTTTTTTACAGAACTCCATGAATTTTAAACGATCTCTCATGCTCCGATTTGTTCTACGCCCGCCACTTTTACTTTTGTAGTCTGCATTGTTAATTTGAATAACAGTGGGTAACACTGTCAGCCCTCAAAGCTCTGAGCAGTTTTGTAATTTACATGCAAAACTGTTCTCTACTTGTTCAACGGAAGGCAGTGGGGTTTCTGAAAAATCTGTCAGTCATCAAGTTTTTAGTGTCAACACCACATCCATCAAGCTAAAACATGTGTGCTGCTGGAACTTTATATCTTATTTCACTGATTTCTAAATGAGTGATGCTTTTATTCTTATTTTAGCAAACAAAAATATGTGATATTTACAAATTCTAATCCCAGGCGAGCACCTGTCAGTCACAGTATGGTCAGTGCTATGAGCTCTTTTGTTCTTGGATTTTATATGGATAGTGTGTAATCTCGCAGTATTTGTATCTGCATCCAAACAGTGGCGTGTAAAGCGTTTGCAGAACACCAGGAGCTCAATGCTTTGACAGTAGCCAAACCCACTAGCAATTAACATTACAAAATAAATTAATGTTTAAATATGCTTCCCCCGTCAACAAAACCAGGGGAAAAAAAGGTAATTAATCCATTTCACTTTCAAAAAGCGTAACCTGTGCAATTAGTCATTATTAGTTATACAATGGAAATTAATCTCCAGCAGAACAGTGCATTTGGCAGAAAGCGTAAAGGAAAAGCATTATTAATTTCCACTGCAAAAATCCACCCATGAACAGACAATTATTGAAAGCTATGTGTTGAAACAAAATAACAAAATAAATATGAAATGTTATTTACTGTGTGAAAGAGTGAACCTAATGAGAGACATGCTAATCAGAGCAATATAGTGATCCCCTAATTTATACACAGGAATTAGTTTCAACAAGCACTATACAGGACTGTCTCAGAAAATTAGAATATTGTGATAAAGTTCTTTATTTTCTGTAATGCAATTAAAAAAACAAAAATGTCATACATTCTGGATTCATTACAAATCAACTGAAATATTGCAAGCCTTTTATTATTTTAATATTGCTGATTATGGCATACAGCTTAAGAAAACTCAAATATCCTATCTCTAAATATTAGAATATCATGAAAAAGTATACTAGTAGGGTGTTCAACGAATCACTTGAATCGTCTAATTAACTCGAAACACCTGCAAGGGTTTCCTGAGCCTTGAAAAACACTCAGCTTGGTTCAGTAAACTAAATCACAAGTATGGGGAAGACTGCTGATCTGACTGCTGTCCAGAGGACCATCATTGACACCCTCCATCAGGAGGGTAAGACACAAAAAGAAATGTCTCAAAGAGCAAGCTGTTCACAGAGTGCAGTTTCAAAGCACATCCACAAAAAGTCTGTTGGAAGGGGGAAATGTGGCAGGAAACGCTGCACAACCAAGAGAGATGACCGCAGCCTTAACAGCATTGTGAAGAAGAGTCGCTTCCAGAATTTGGGGGAGCTTCAAAGACAGTGGACTGAAGCTGGAGTCCAGGTATCAAAAGCCACTGTTCACAGACGTGTCCGGGAAATGGGCTACAATAGCCGTATTCCCATGGTCAAGCCACTTCTGAACTCAAGACAACGGAAGAAGCGTCTGACTTGGGCTATGGAAAAGAAGCACTGGACAGTTGCAGAGTGGTCCAAAGTCCTCTTTTCAGACGAAAGCAAGTTTTGTATTTCATTTGGAAGTCAAGGCGCCAGAGTCTGGAGAAAGGCTGGAGAGGAGCAAAATCCAAGTTGCTTGAAATCCAGTGTGAAGTTCCCACAGTCAGCGATGGTTTGGGGAGCCATGTCAGCTGCTGGTGTTGGTCCACTGTGTTTCATCAAGCCCAGAGTAAATGCAGCTGTGTACCAAGAGATTTTAGAGCACTACATGCTTCCGTCTGCTGAAAAGCTCTATGGAGATGAGGAATTCATTTTCCAGCATGATCTGGCACCTGCCCACAGTGCCAAAACCACCAGTAACTGGTGTACTGACCATGGCATTACTGTCCTCGATTGGCCTGCCAATTCCCCTGACCTGAACCCCATAGAGAATATGTGGGGTATTGTGAAGAAGAAGCTGAAAGACACCAGACCCAACAATGCTAATGAGCTAAAGGCCGCTATTGAAGCATCCTGGGCATCCATAACACCTCAGCAATGCCACAGGCTGATTGCCTCCATGCCACGCCGCATTGATGCAGTAATCCGTGCAAAAGGATTCCCAACCAAGTACTGAGTGCATTAATGGACATTTTCAAATGTTTGATTTTGTTTTGCTGTTATAAATCTTTTTTTTTTACTTGGTCTGAGGAACTATTCTAATTTTTTGAGATAGGATTTTTGAGTTTTCTTAAGCTGTAAGCCATAATCAGCAATATTAAAATAATAAAAGGCTTGCAATATTTCAGTTGATTTGTAATGAATCCAGAATGCATGACATTTTTGTTTTTTTAATTGCATTACAGAAAATAAAGAACTTTATCACAATATTCTAATTTTCTGAGACAGTCCTGTATACTGACCGAACGTGTGTGTCCTCGCATGAGACTTACTGTGACCTACAACAGATGGTAAAAAAAACACATTTCTTGATTCCTCTATGAATAATACTGCAGCTTTCCGTCTGAAGTCTTCCTATCAACTCCTCCTTCTCTCTTTGCCTGCTCAGGACTTTTTCTCAGTTGGATGTCTGCATTGACAGCTAGTGTGATACACAGTGCTTTTTAGTTTTACCCTTGAACAAAGTCAAACTTAGAGTGACAGAGCACAAACCGGTCGTATATGACTAACTCTAAGATTACAAGGATTCAGGTTTATCAAAGACAAGAAAGATGCTAGTTAAATCATCATGACACGCTAAGGGTAAGCAGGTAGTGGCTCATGTAAAACAGCATTTAAAACGACCAATGTGCAGGTGCAGGCTGATAGTGAATAAGTATCAGCCACACAGGCTGGTACTGTTGGTACTGTTTAATGTGAAAACAACTGGCCAACCTTTCATGGACATATTTCTAGCTTCATTGCTCATTAGCTGAGTCAAATGCACTAATATTATGAATGGCCTTTTGAGACACAGTGGCCATGTTAGATGTGTTGCATGTTTAAAATCACACTTAACATTATGAAAGATAATCAAATGTTTTCAGCTTCATTTCCTCCCTCCCTGGTGGCATGGTGTTGTTATGACAGACAATTAAGGTTAGTAACCCATCACAGTGAACACTGGACATTTGCCATTTCCCCGTTTGTACTTCCTCAATTCCTTTCCTCGCCTCCTCTCCTCACGTCTTAGTCCTGCCCACGGGATCTGTGAGCGGAAGAGGCGAGGTAGAGACGTGAGGAGAGGGGAGCTGAAGCCTCGGAGCTGTCATTTTAAAAACGACATGTATTAAATATGACGTGAGGCACAGCTGCATCATCTGTCCATTGTGTTGTTATACTGCTGTATTTTAGGATCTCTGACATAAATCATCTTTTTTTCTTTTTGAGATTAATATTTGTTATCCATGGTCCTCATTTAATAATAAAGACCAATAAGAACGCTTTTTTTATGAAAAGTGCAATAAAAATAAAGAGTGACATATATATATGATTATATGATTGAGTGATATATAATATATATGTCAGGATCAGGAATCGTGGCTGCGCCTGCTGCCCTGGTCCTGCTGGACACCGGGAAGCCTTTTTGACATTTTCCTGGATTCATCTATACTTTCTCTTTTTTGATCACAACATTATTTCTGTCAAATGTTGTATTGTTACTATGTTGTTTATCCTGTACACACGACATCTATTACAGTCTGTGCGTCCTGGGAGAGGGATCCCTCCTCAGTCTCTGAGGTTTCTAACATTTTAATTGTATGGTGCAAATGTGTAATTTGTGATATTGGGCTGTATAAATACATTTGATTTGATAATATATACATAACTCCTGTCTGACTCCTGTCTATCTATATAACAATATGAAATACAGCAAATGAGTGCTGAATGCAAGAGAATGTTCTTATTGATGTAATAGTTTGACGTTAGCAGCTGTTTGCACTTGTAAACATCATGTCACAGTTATAATGAAAATTATGGAGCCTACATTCAAAGATAAAAACATAAGTAATATCAAGATGAAATGTTATTAATGATTGTGGATGAACAGTGCCTTACAGAGCGCTACACAAACAGTAAACAGTAGAGAGTTTTATCACGCATTGGAAAATGTTAAATTACTACAATTTACGAATACAAAAGCTACATTTAATAACACTTTGATAAGATGAGAGAGATGGCTGCTGAACAGCAACATGAATTAAACAAGATGAATATCTGAAAATGATGAAATACAACTCCGTCGCTGTAGTTATTTATCATAAGTCTACAATTTAAGCTCAGTGGCTAGAATCGTCATAAAACAGTGTTTTAATTGTGCTTGCCTCTCGAGGCCTCTATGTGGGGATTGTCCCACTCTCACACTGACAAGTTATCTCAAGCCTCTTTCTGAAAGGATTTCCAAACATGAAAGCAGCAGGACAACGCCAGCTTGCTCGGCCCTACCATGTTTTTCCCAACCTAAAAACACCACGGAGCATGTTTCCCTACGTGTTGTCTCTCAGTTTGGTTAGCAGCAGAGTAGCTTCACATTATGTGAAAGCCTTTCTGCTTTGATAACTAGAGTGATTTATTCATCTTTATTTTAATGAATTAGTACATGGGATCATAATATATAATATATAATAGAGTGACACACATTACACATTATCTGAAATGTAATAAAGAAATGTGCCAGAAACCATTAGAACATCAAATGTATCATTAACTCGCTATAGACTGAATCACTATTGTCTCATATGAATTGGTAATAGTAGCAAAACAGGTGTTTATTTATATGGAAATATTCTGAATTACTGGTTTTAATTGGGGCCTTGCATTCCCTTCACACTCTCCACTTACTCTGCTGGTGCCTATCAAACAGTTCATTTGTGAGGCCAGCAGATAGGTTATTGATACAATATTAGTACCCCTCTGATTTGAAAAACACTGCCATCTCAGTAGATAAATATACAACGAAAGAAATCATTAAACAGCCCGGCCAAGTTCAGCAAAGTGCAACAGCAGTCATGCCCATGTGTCTATAAAATCCTCAGGATCAATTGAAGAAATCAGAGACCCAATAGGAATAGCGCGGCTGTTGGGCAAAAAGTAAGTCACTGGGGCAAAATTGATTATTTGACAATCCTGCTTAACTCCACACATCAAGCCAAGGCTTATGGATAATCATTACACTCATGGACAATCACTCACACGGATAGTGTGCAGGCCAGTCTGAGGATCAGTAACAGTTATGTCTAGCACAGCAGATAACACAGCTGCGGAGGACGACTGGTGGCCAACAATCTGATCTCTACATGTCGAATTAATCATGAGTACCCAGCTTAATCCACAATATCAGCCTGCTTCCAGCCTCTTCCATGCACAGAGCACATGCAGAGCTGTCTGAACAATGTACTTCCTATCTTTCATTTGAGACTACATAGAATCAGCAATACTATGCACTGGCTGACCAATAATACCGCACAGCAACGGGAGCTACAGGCACTGTGCTAATATGCTAACAGTAGATAATTGAAATACACTTATTAAATGTTTGGCATTATACAACAACGTAGACACAAAGAATTACGTACATTTAGAATCTTATGGAGATAGACATGTCTCAATATTATTTGTGTGAACAGATCAACGATCTGTGTGTAAATGTGCAATCTGTAAATGTACAAATATAAAATAAATTAAATAAATAAATAAACTAAAAATATATTTTACAAATATAAAACGGATCTGCAAAATTCAACGAGCAGTTGTTTGTGTTTGTTTTCAATAATCAGCGATAAGTAATGTGCATTCATCCTTTTATTATGTTAATGTAACACTGTGATCGTGTTTATTTGTTCTATGTTTATAATATAGCCCCAGTTTAGTACACGTTTCTGTTTGAATATTAAAAGGCAGGAGGATGTTTGGGCTTGCAAGCTGCTTTTTCAATTGGCAGATATTTTGCCACTGAGGGCCAGAAAACTCACTTTCCTTTCATTTATTCTTTCAGGTGGTAAAAGTTACAAGTTATTTGTAGTGTAGCCTGTCTAACTAGATAATAAACACACTCACTGTGTCACATTAACATAATAAAAATTGCAGTCTCAAAACTCTGTGTGTGTAAAATGTAAATCCACAAATGCCTTTTCGATCCACAAACAAAACATTTACAGATTACACACGGATTGTTGATCTGTTCACACAAATAATATTGAAACAAACCAATCAAATTTAGAATGAATAAATTAAATGCATACATAACGTTTATGACAACAAGCATGAGAATACAACCACAACAGTCCAATTCAAAGGCAACGAAGAAATCTGTAGATTTACAAAATACTGTAGCTGTGAGCAAAAACGATGGGAATGCAGAGCCACCAAACGTTACTGTGGAAACATTCAAAGCTCCAGTGACAAGTGCAAACACTTTCTGAATCATGAACAGCGTGCGCCACACACACATGCTGCAACAGCTGTTTCTAGGAGCCTCCCTCTGCTGGTTTTGACAGAGAATTGTCATGAATAAAAATATGTTTAGCACTCTGCGTTCTCATTAGTGCTCTGATTAATAAATGTATTATTTGATTATGAATCAGTAGCCTTGTGTTGTTACAGGCTTCGATGGTCGCTGGTCATAACAATCATCTCTCGCTACCGGTAGCAATTAGCATGCATATGAAACGTTTAGGGAACATCGATAAATTGTACCATCGACCGATATGTGGTGCACAATAATATAGGGACCAATAATTTAGGGAAGGCTAAGCCTTCTTTAGCCTACATGTGCTGCTGCCCCTGCCGGGCAGACTCTCACAGAATCCATATTGCTCCAGAGACAAACATGGGACAAGTTTGTTTGGGTACCAGAATCCTTGAATAACAACCAGCATGCATCCAAAAGTTGCTATTGTTGCTATTGAACTACACCAAGTGGTTATTTTAACCCAAATAATGAGCCTTGTCGCCTTAACCAAGTTGTTTTTCAGTCTAAACTAAACCAGCCATGTTTTGAAAAGTACTGCGGGAGGATGTCCTGCTGGTAGGGTCAGATCAGAAAACACGTTGTAATCAACGTTATTCAAGTCCCTTAACCTGTAAGACTTTCTAGTGATGTGAATACAATTGAATGAAAATATTTTGACTAAGGCCGTCTAAAGAAAGTTGAATAGTACATATTTGAGTGATTTTCGAAAAAACTATGTTGAACTTACTGCAAAATGATTCAACTCCAAAGTAAACATGTAATTGAGCATCTGATAGCTTCTCACAAGCTTTCTTTAAATCCCACCAAATATTTTCAATGGGATTCAAATCCGGAGCCTGAGATGGCCCCTCAAGGGCACTCCAGGAACAGATCCTGAAGCAAGCGGATCCACCGCCATGCACGACTATTGGCATAATGTTCTTCTTCTCATAGGCCCTGATCTGCTTACGCCAGACACACTGCTGATCCATAGGTCTAAACACTGCCAGTTTAGTCTCATCACTCCATAAAACAGACTCCCAGAAATCCAAATTTGGAACTTTTGGGTATGTTCTTTTTGGTTAAGAATGAGCAGCGACAAAGTTGGGTGGCATGAAGTTCTTGCTTGTTTAGAGTCCTACTTATAGTCGGTACTGATATGTGTCTGTCTTCAACAGGTCCTCCTGTAAGTATTTGGCAGTGTACAGTAAAGGGATTTTAGTCCACTGTTGATTTCAAACGTCCGATTTCCCTTCGAGAAATGTTGCTTCACCCAGGAAAGATTGATGGTGGACCATGAGTTTTAAACTGAGCCTCTTTGAACATAAAGTTTCTTGGAAATCTTTTTGGTGTCATGAAACAATCTAATCTGTTAGTTTTAAGAGTTATTTTTTACTTGCTTGAACACCTACATATACAGGGTTTATATCTGTATAACAGCTGAAGCAGATTTAGTGTTGTTAAAGAGATCCCAAAAGCTTAATTGTGTCCTTCAACAATTTACAAACTGAGTAATTAAAAAACAGCAATATCAAACAGGGGTTTATAAATATGATATGGCTATTTTACAAAAAGAAAATCCATTTAATGAAAGACATTACATTACATATTTTCCTTATCAATTAAACTGTGTCACTCAACCCTGTTTTTAATCTTGATCTTCAGAAAACCTTAATTGTGACTGTGAATGTGTATTTTAAATTTCAAAGTTTGGCATAAGCACATGCAGTTTATAT
Organism: Cottoperca gobio; assembly: GCF_900634415.1. Classification (NCBI taxonomy): domain Eukaryota; kingdom Metazoa; phylum Chordata; class Actinopteri; order Perciformes; family Bovichtidae; genus Cottoperca; species Cottoperca gobio. Next base: position 1,000,597 of record NC_041368.1, on the reverse strand, counting down.
CTTTATAGTTTAAAGCCCCTGCTTCACAACTATAGCATGTTTTTCTTTTGTCTTATTAGAGCTTTAAAACGATCAACGTTCCTGCTCTCTGTATCCTAGCACTGAAAAGTAGCAGTTGAGATGTAGAGCAGAGGCCTGTAGGTTGAATGTGATTTAGCTTCAGAAATTAAATGAAAGGTGTCAGGTTGGGGCCTCGAGAGTCCACCCCTTTACTTAGTGAACCATCGATTTCATTGCTAACTACACTTGTTTGCCCCTTTATATGAAGATCCATAAGCTATGTATGCCTCTGCATATTTCAGCTGTTCCACTGATGCTGCATGTCTTACAGTAACTCAGCCTAATCTGCCATAGTAGTCACAGAAAAGACAAATTTCATGCAACACCATTGAAAACTGATAAATAAAGTAGCCACTGTACTCCTTACCATTCATGCCCATGGGCCTCCGCTTGTATGCCAGAAAATAGCATCCAGCTATCTATTCTAGCATTTCTTCCAGCATTGCTAGAGAAAGAACAATCATTACAATATTTCAGCATTCTGGTAACTGTGCAGAAATCCAGCTGGTAAAAGAGGAATTGGATGATTTTCCACAGACAAATTTTGTTGGGAGCAGTGAGAAAGAAAGCAAAAGATGAATATGCCAGAGGCTCCAACTCCGGGGACCTGCGGGAAGAGGATGGCATATTTAATGATAGCATTTTCATGCATTTTTATTCACCACCAGCATAGCATCTCTTGTATTGCATACAAAAGCGACCCCCCAGTCATATTAATCCACATGTAAATTTCAGTGTTAGTTCTCTTTCATAGGGACTGCACAGAGATGTACAATGACTCCAAGAAGAGAATGGCAGATGTTACTGTAGGGAACTGTAAACATATGTGTGTGTGTTTGTGTGTGTGTTGGGCATTTAAAAGAGGGAAATCCCACAACGCTGTTCTGGATAGCAATATTTAAATTGTACAGTTTAAGATGTACGATGCACCTGAGATGGTAGGTGGAGGGATGGGATGACATTGGGAGAAGTGTTGTGTTGGTGCTGCAGAGCAGAGGAAGGCTTGCTGCCTGCTAATGAAGTCTGAATTGTGTTTGATGAGTTGACGGCTACTGTGTCCATGTGCTGGAACATTCTCCAGTCATAGTGTATCTGTTTAATGGTTAACGCTTGCACCCGAGAGAGACGGATGAATGGCCTGAACTTTTTCTGACATTAATTTGTGTTGCTGTTTGGCATTATAATCACTACTGGCCACATGTTAGGCTAGCTATCAAATCAGACATCACTAACATCAAGGTCAAGTTAGGAGGGGTTTCATCTCATTGTGCACAATCGTGTTCTACTTAAAGCTTCAGCTTCATGTCTAATTAGCTGATAAATAATGTGATTGCAAGTGATGATGGTAAGGTTGCGGACAGCTCAGCAAGATTACATTTTTTAAAGGCATTAACAAGAGAGTAGTTGACAATGTTGGCTTTGTTCATAAAAGCACACAGGGACGAAGGGACGAAGATTAGTAGAACTCCTGTCAATTTACTGTAGGTGTGTGTCGTTGTTGTACTGAGGACAGCTCAAGCTCATAAATGAAAGGTTATAATAATATGCATAAAAAAGGATTTGAGTGTTGTCTTTCTTATGTCCTCAGACGTCAGGTTGTCTGTGGGGCTCAGTGCACAAATGACTAATAGACATTCAAACGTGTCTTCAACTAGAGCTCTGCTCATAGAGCCCAAAAGGAGATAAAAGTGAAGTAATATAGATCCAGGCCTATCCAACTATTAATTTATGATGGTTTTTCATTTGGATTCTTGTGAAGAGCGTCGCTGCTCCATTCTAAAGAAATGAGGATGAACACAGGCTGAGAAAAAAACAATTGTTGTTGTTTTAACATCAGTACATTTTTGTTCTTAATCATCCTCTATCCTCTAACACAATCAAATTTAAGTTACAGATTTTATAGGATCTCCACAACTAATGTAAAGAACTTGTTTACAACATCTTCCCACTTTTGTCATGATCCTGGCTTTTAGTTTTTCCATTTCCTGTTTTATTTTGTAAGAACACTCACCTTGTGTCTCGTATTACTTCCTGTCTTTATGTGTTTTCCCGCCTTTTGTGATTGTTTGCCCTGCCATGATTTGATCCTCCTGTGTCTAATCACCTGCTGTCCATGTCTTTGCCTCCTCCAGCTGTGTCCTGTTCTTGTGATTAGTTCTCTGTGTATATATATATATATATTTCTATACATTGCTCCATGTCGGTTTGTTGTGTATGTTTCCTGGTGTGGTCGTTCCTTCTGTGTTTATTCCTGCGTTGATCCTGGTGTTCCCTCGTGCCAACCTGGTTTGTCCTGTTTCTTTTTATCTTAGCCTGCTCCCTCAGTTTTTCTTTTAAACCTATATTTTAAATCAAGCTTTAATTAAAGCCTTCTTTTTTGTTATTACTACCGATGACACAAAGTAAGGGAAGTACAAACACATTTTTTGTAATATTTTTGTGTTTGTAATTAATAAATACAATTGTGAAAAAAATAATAAAAACATTAAAAATAAAACCATGAGTGTCACATGTCTAAAGGTCGAGCAGTTCATTGTTGAGAGACTGGGCTGCTGCAGGCTCCTTCCGTAAACAAAGCAAGAGGGTTGGCACTTCCTTATCAAGTTGACACTGATTGGCTTTGATGGCTGTAGAAATCGAATGGAAGCTCTGATTGGCTCAAATGAAAGGTCAATCGAACGCCTAACGTCCACCCTCCACGTGGGAAGCAGCCATTCGGCTGTGCGGGCAGCAGGAGTAACATTTTCTCCGTGTGAAAGAAAAATATCTCACAAATCGATCAGCTGATTTCAAACAGCTGTTCATGGGCATTTATCAATGTGACGATCTTCAAGATGGATATATTTTTACTGGAAACGATCGTGTAGACCTCTACAATGAACCAGAAAGTGTTTTTTTAATTATTATCACTGATTACAGGACAATGATGAGACTTCATAGGTGAGTTGGCTCAAAGTTATGGGTTTGATTGTGACTTTGCTTGCTTGTGTGAGATGCCTACTGTACTTGCTGTTGTGATTTTGATCTCAAAATAGTTTGTCTCACTAAATCAGGGGTGTCCAAACTGCGGCCCCCGGGCCAACTGCGGCCCTCGAACCATTTTCTATTGGCCCACAGCACATTCTAAAAATAGAATGAAATGTGGCCCACACATGAAACTTCCGCTTGACTGTATTGTAGTTCTTAGTTTGACCAGTAGGTGGAGCTACTCACTAGCTGCAGTCCTAAGGTCGCTTCTCCACAAAACAGTTTTACCAAAGAAAGAAATTGCCGCGCGATGACCAACAATGTCAGAACCGCAAGCTAGCAAGTGAATGCAGAAAATTTCAGACACGGTGGGAAATTGAATATTTCTTCAAAGAAGTCAAGGGGAAGTGTGTCTATTTGATTTGCAATGAAGCGGTCGCAGTGATGAAAGAGTATAATTTACGACGACACTACGAAACCAAGCATCCGACCTACACGTCCTACACCTGCTGCTGAGCGAGAGGAGAAGGTAAAGCAAATGGCAGCTAGCCTGCAGACTCAACAACAGTACTTTTACCGTGTTAACAAAACACAAGAAAATGCTACAATAGCTAGCTACGAGGTAGCTCAACTCATAGCGCAACACGGGAAAGCTTTCTCAGACGGTGACTTCGTTAAACAGTGCCTCACTAAAATCGCTGGAATAATATGGCCGGAAAAGATGCAAGAATTCAACAACGTGAGTATGTCCAGAAACACAATTGTGCGACGAATCGAAGACTTGTCAGCTAACTTACAAAATCAAGTGTCACATAAAGCTTGTGCTTTTTACTCTATTGCATGTGATGAGAGCACAGATGCCACCGATACTGCACAATTGTTAATTTGTTTGCGGGGAGTTGACGATAACTTTTGCATTACGGAGGAGCTGCTTGATCTTCGGAGTCTAAAGGACACAACAACGGGTCAGGATATGTTTGAAGCTGTGTCAGCTGCTATTGACAAGATAGGACTTAAAATGGGACAAGCTGTGTAGAGTTGCAACGGATGGGGCTCCAGCTATGACAGGCGAGCGCAAAGGAATGGCATCTATGGTGTGCGCCAAGACACAACTACGCAACTTAAACCTTGCGCACTTCCCTACGCTGTCCGAAATAAAATGTGCTCATCCAAAGGCCAACCTTTCTGCTAAAAAGGGGAAATATGTGTCTGTGATCACATCTCTTATGGCAGAATTCAATCAGCGCTTCCAAGATTTTTCTGTCATTGAGAAATAAATCAAGCTGTTCTCAACTCCCTTCCTGGTGGATGCAGAAGAAGTGAAAGAGAGTCTGCAATTAGAACTCATCGAAATGCAGTGTGATGATTCTCTGAAGAATCAACATCAGCTCCTCTCCCTACCCGACTTCTACCGCAACTTTATACAGGGTGGTGAAGGGGGTCCCCATCCTGATGAAGAAGCAATCTGAGGCTGATGTTTTGAGAATGACCCTTTTTGTAAAAAACTAAAATTGATAAATGATAACCCATTAATGGAGAGATGTGATTTTTACAGTTTTTTGTTCTTTAAGTATATTAAGTTATCAAGCATAATTGACCTACATTTTATTGATTTTATTTAGAAATAGATAAATGGAAAGAACCTCTGGGAACCATCACCTTATCGTGGTGGAGAGGTTTGTGTGTCCCTATGAACCTGAGAGTTGTGTTGTCTGGAGCCTAGTGCTCCTGGTAGGGTCTCTCAAGGCAAATTGGTCTCAGGCGAGAGGCCAGACTAAGAATGGTTCAAAAACGACTTCATGAAAGAAAGGGAAAGGAAAGAAGAGACCCGGAGGAACCCCGGGGCCCCCGTCTGGAGCCAGGCCCAGAGGGAGGGCCCGACAGCAAGCGCCTGGTGGCCGGGTGTGCCACGGAGCCCGGTCGGGCACAGCCCAAAGAAGCTACGTGGTGCCTCCCATCCATCCATCCTGTGGGCCCACCACTCATGGGAAAAACCGCTGGGTTTGGGTGCGCTGTCACACGGGTGGCAGTGATGGTCAGGGACCTCCACGGACCAGACCCGGGCAGCAGAGGCTGGCTCTGGGGACATGGAACGTCACCTCTCTGTGGGGGAAGGAGCCGGAACTAGTGCGCGAGGTGGATTGCTACCAGTTGGATCTGGTGGGGCTTACCTCCACGCACAGTCTTGGCTCTGGAACCGTACTCCTGGATAGGGGTTGGACTCTATTCTTCTCCGGAGTTGCCCAAGGTGTGAGGCGTCGGGCCGAGGTGGAGATACTCACTAGCCCCCGGCTGAGCGCCGTTACGTTGGAGTTTACCCTGGTGGACGAGAGGGTCGCCTCCCTACGCCTTCGGGTTATGGTGGGGAAAACTCTGACTGTTGTTTGTGCGTATGCCCCAAACCGCACTTCTGAGTATTCGGCCTTCTTGGAGACCCTGAATGGAGCCCTGCAGGGGGCCCCAGTAGGGGACTCCGTAGTCTTGCTAGGAGACTTCAACACACACGTGGGAAACGATGGAGACACCTGGAGAAGCGTGATTGGGAGGAAGGGCCTCCCTGATCTAAACCCGAACGGTCGTTTGTTGTTGGACTTCTGTGCTAGTCATGGAATGGCCATAACAAACACCATGTTTGAACATAAGGATGCTCATAAGTGCACGTGGTACCAGAGCGATTTTGTAATCGTATTATCTGATCTGGTTCCGCATGTTTTGGACACTCGGGTGAAGAGAGGGGCGGAGCTGTTGACTGATCACCATCTGGTGGTGAGTTGGATCAAGGAGTGGGGTCTTGTTCGCGAGTGAGGGGACGATGGAGCGAGAGATTGGCCGGAGAATCGGAGCAGCGGGGGCGGTATTACAGTCACTTTACCACACCGTTGTGACGAAAAGAGAGCTGAGCCAGAAGGAAAAGCTCTCAATATACCCGTCGATCTTCGTTCCTACCCTCACCTATGGTCATGAAGGCTGGGTCATGACCGAAAGAACGAGATCACAGGTACAAGCGGCCGAAATGGGTTTTCTCAGACGGGTGGCTGGCGTCTCCCTTAGAGATAGGGTGAGAAGCTCAGCTATCTGTGAGAGACTCGGAGTAGAGCCTTGACGTTGAAAGGAGCCAGTTGAGGTGGTTCGGGCATCTAGTAAGGATGCCACCTGGGCGCCTCCCTAGGGAGGTGTTCCAGGCACGTCCAGCTGGGAGGAGACCCCGGGGAAGACCCAGGACTCGGTGGAGAGATTATATCTCCTCACTGGCCTGGGAACGCCTCAGGATCCCCCAGTCGGAGCTGGAGGATGTGGCCCGGTGAAGGGAAGATTGGGGTTCCTTACTGGAGCTGCTGCCCCCGCGACCCGATCCCGGATAAGCGGTAGACGATGGATGGATGGATGGATAAATGGAAAGATGTGATGTAGGCTGTTTTTTGTTCTTTAAGTATATTAAATTATCAAGCATAATTTACCTACATTTGATTGATTTGTATTACTGTTAATACACTAGAGATGAGGCGATATACCTTAACTTTAGTGAGTGGCCCAACCTTTTGCATATTTTTCTGTATGTGGCCCTCAGTGAAAAAAGTTTTGACACCCCTGCACTAAATAGATGAGATTCAAAGCTTTCTAACGATATGCGGCATTGCGTAAAAACTCCAACTACAGCTGACAGTATACAACACAGGGGACAGGGCACACCAGGAAATAGGCAGACGGCCCGCCGGCGGGCGGTGTGAGTCAAAGGACTTTACAATCTGTAAAGTCGTGACTGGTAAGGGAAAAACTCCTTTAAAAAAACCTTTGTTGAAAAGAGGAGACAGAGGAGGGATTCGCTCCCAGGACGTTCAGCCATGTACAATAGATGCTGTGTATGCAGAGTAAACAGAAATACCAGCAAGATTACAATATGGAGAAGTTACAGAATTTGGTAGGCTACTGTATATTGTAAACATGCAGAATAAAAAGAATATGGAGAAGTTGACTATGCACCTGCTCGAACTCTAAGATAGAGAGGTCTTTTATGCAAACAACATTAAACATTTTTGGCAGCAATTTTAACACTAATACAGTTTTTGTTGTATAAAGAGAATCTGATGATGCTGAAGACTTTCAAGAGACACTAGGATGACCTGCTGACACCTGCCTCCTCAGTGTGTTCGCACATCACCGCTGCACTGAATCAAAACAAGCTGTCCCAATGCCACAGCTGAGCAATTGCTGACATCAGACATTGAAAAATAAAAACTCCATTGGCCTTCGTTTGGCCTTGAATCGATCAGTTGTTCGGGAATTTTCCCGAACATCCCAATGGACCCTCTGGATTATCCGGATAATCTCCTCTGTACCCCCAAAGAAGAGAGTGGAAAACACACACACACACACACACACACACACACACACACACACACACACACACACACACACACACACACACACACACATTCCTTTTTACCATTATTTTTTGTTTTCAGTTCAAACCCACTAAAAAAACACTTTTTACTATTTTTGTCTTGCCAGGCTGATTCAAGCTCATAAATTACATATTACAGCTTTTATGTATAATTGTATTGTATTTCCCAGTATACCGGAGTTGTGATGTCTGTGTCGACTTTCCTGTGGGCGTGCACTTCTGCCTGCAGGTGAGCTCACTGCATCTCCCGCGCCCCCTGGAGTGCTCTCTTCAAGTCTCCGAATGCAAATGTTTTTACTTTAATCCTTCCTCTTAACGCAGAGTTTCTTTTTTATCTGGAGCATCCGCTCCAGAAATTTCTTTATTTTCCACCATACTCTGAGCTGCTGCTCTGTCACTACGGTCTCTCCCATATGGTAATTACTCTCACTAGAGGGGGCAGACAAAAGATCTGCACTGCAGCTTTAAGAAACATTTAGTTTTGATAGGCTGTCATATCCTAAATCAGGGCATGGAGGATTTAAAAATGTGTCCCCAATTGGCATGTTCTTAATGGCAATGTCAGGACTTTCATCATATTCTACCTTATAAGATGTAGAGCTTTTCCTTAAGTATAAATAATGCAAACAACAGAATCCCAGCAGGTACACTGTACATGCATTTCCAGATCAGTTAGATTTTGAGGTGTATAGGGACTAAATAATGCTTCTGTTGTGTATGTGGCCTTTCTACAAAACTGTGATTGATAAACAATATTTGAGAAGTTTTTATGGTTGAATCCAAATTTAACAACACATACAGATCAATAAGCGCCTAATAGCCCATGCAACGATGTGTTACTGTCATGAGCCCTCTCTCTGCCTGGTAACACCACTAATTGTCTGATTACCTCCGCCTGTCTCTGCTCTGCTCCACCCTCGTTAACCTACCAGCTGCACTGCATTTACCACTCATCATGCCCTGTATAGAAAGCCCTGTTTTTCAGTCCACACTTGTCAGATCATCTGCAAGCCTACATCGGAAATCCTGCCTGCCTACCTGTCTGCTTTCAACTCTGACTCCTGATCTGTGATCTGTTACTACTACTCTGATCTCCAGCCCCGGTAAACCCGACTTGCCTTCCGCCTTACGACTACGAGTTTAGAATATCCCTGAACTGTACTACTGCCGTGCCTCATTTGGCCCTGTTGTGTGTGTGTGTGTGTGTTTTCAATAACACCTTGATCTCGAAATTGCGCTCCTGGGTCCTCGTCTGTCTGTCCTGACAGAATGATCTGACCATCATGGACCCAGCGCACGCTCAGACCAGCATGCAGGTAGAGACTGAGATGTCTGTCCTACAGCAACTGGAACGCACTGAGGGAGACATCAATCGGATGACCGGCGATATCGCTTCCCTGCTCCAACTCAGCCACCAACAACAATTTAACCAGCAACAACCACTACTAGCCCACGTCCTGCTGCTACTCACCAATGCGGCCACTCCTGCTTCGTCTGTTCCAGTACCGTCTGCCCTACTCCATCCCGCTGTTGTGTCTTCTCCAGCTGCTTCAGGGTCCAACGCTGCAGTTCCGGCAGTACCGCCTCCAGAACCGAGGATTGGCCATCCGGAACGCTTTGACGGTGACCCGAAGCAGATTCGAGCCTTCCTGACCAGCTGCCGAGTGCAGTTCGCATTACAGCCCAGGACCTTCTCGACGGAGGGAGCCAGGGTGGGTTACGTCATTACCCATCTCACCGGCCGAGCTCGGTTGTGGGGAGCGGCAGAGTTCGACCGGCAGACCCCAGCCTGTGCCTCCTTCAGTGCCTTCGAAGAGGAGATGTTAAAGGTCTTTGACTTAGGTTCAACAACAACCGAAGCATCACAGGCACTGCTGACCACCCGCCAGGGCAATCGGACGGTGGCAGACTTCTCCATAGACTTTCGTACCCTGGCAAGTCGCAGCTCGTGGAACTCCGAGGCACTGGTGCACGCCTTCCTCCACAGCCTGGCGGACTACATTAAAGACGAGCTCGTCTCTCATGAGCAGCCCAAGACACTTGATGACGCCATTGCCCTTGCCGTTCGCATTGATCGGCGTATCCAGATCCGCAGAAGAGAGAGAGGGCGTCTGAGTCAACCAGCCATCCGCATTCGGGGGGAGTCCTCCACGTTCCACCCCCCGCCTGTCAAGCCCGTCAAAAGCCGCAGCTCACCAGGTGTAGGGGAGATCCGGGTGAGCTCAATACATCTTCAGTCTCCCCCCATCCGAAAACCCCTGCTTCAGCTCCGCCTTCGACTTTCCGACACAACTCACACCCTGGCCGCCCTAGTGGATTCTGGAGCCGAAACAAACATAATGGACAACAACAACTCACTCCACCCGTTCCTGCACGAGCCCTGGATGGACAACGTCTCGGCACCATCACTCACATCACGGCCCCTGTGACAATTCTGCTGTCAGGAAACCACCAGGAGTCACACTACGAATATCTCGTCATCCCGTTCGGTCTCACCAATGCCCCGGGAGTGTTCCAGGCGCTGGTAAACGACATCCTCAGAGACTTGCTCAATAAGTTTGTTTTCGTTTACCTTGACGACATTTTGATCTTTTCAAAAACTCAGACAGAACACACTCACCATGTCCAGTTGGTGCTACGCCGGTTGCTGGAGAACTCTCTCTTCGTGAAAGCAGAGAAGTGCGAGTTCCACGCCAAGTCTGTCTCATTCCTGGGTTATTTGGTGACCGAAGGCAGCGTTCAAATGGATCCTGCAAAGGTGTCTGCTGTGGTGTCGTGGCCGGTTCCAGAGACCCGTAAGAAACTGCAGCAGTTCCTAGGGTTCGCCAACTTTTATAGGAGATTCATCCGGGGTTACAGCACAGTGGCAGCACCACTCACTGCGCTGACCAGCGTGAAACAGCCGTTTCAGTGGACAGCAGCCGCTGACAGAGCCTTCAAGACCCTCAAAGCTCGTTTCACCTCAGGCCCTATTCTCCAAATGCCTGACGCTGGACGGCAGTTTGTGGTGGAGGTGGATGCTTCGGATGTAGGAGTTGGAGCGGTGCTTTCCCAGCGAGCAGCAGAGGATGGCAAGATGCACCCCTGTGCCTTTTACTCCCGTAGACTGACTCCAGCAGAATGCAACTACGACATCGGCAATCGCGAGCTACTGGCCGTCAAGCTCGCCCTCGAGGAGTGGCGCCACTGGTTGGAGGGGTCTAAAGTTCCGTTTGTGGTCTGGACAGACCATAAAAACCTGGAATATATCCAGACAGCCAGGAGGCTGAACTCCCGCCAGCGTCGGTGGTCATTATTCTTCACCCGTTTTAACTTCACGCTCTCCTACCGTCCTGGCTCCCGCAATATCAAGCCCGACGCACTCTCCAGGATGTTTCAGAAGGATGAGGCATCCAATGAGGAGTCGACAACCATCCTCCCAAGCCCCTGTGTTGTTGCTGCCTTGACCTGGGACATTGAGGAGCAGGTCAGAGAAGCCATCCGGAACCAGCCGGGCCCCAGTGCATGCCCCTCTAACCGTCTCTATGTCCCAGCAGATCTGAGGTCTCAGGTGACTCAGTGGGGGCACGACTCTCGCCTGGCCTGTCACCCTGGAATCACACGCACCCTCCATCTGCTCTCCCAACGTTTCTGGTGGCCGTTGATGAGAAAAGATATCCAGGAGTTTGTTAGAGCTTGCCCCACTTGCAACCAGCACAAGACCCCCAGTCAGCCCCCAGCTGGGTTACTCCAGCCTCTGCCAGTGCCCATGCGACCCTGGTCCCATATCTCCCTGGACTTCGTTACGGGCCTTCCGCTATCTGAAGGAAACACTGTCGTCCTCACCATCGTTGACCGCTTCAGTAAGATGACCCACTTCGTGCCCCTCCCAAAGCTGCCAACTGCAAAGGAGACCGCCCGGGTGGTCTTGCAACATGTGTTTCGAGTCCATGGTCTGCCCAGGGATATTGTGTCAGACCGAGGCCCTCAATTCTCTGCGGCCTTCTGGAAGGAATTCTGCAACCTTCTTGGGGCCACCGCCAGTCTGTCATCGGGATTCCACCCACAGTCGAATGGTCAAACGGAGCGCATGAACCAGGAGCTGGAGAAGGCACTGAGGTGTGTGACCTCACGCAACCCCCGTGCTTGGGCCCAACATCTTCTCTGGGTAGAATATGCCCACAACTCACTCACCAGTTCTGCCACCGGACTCTCCCCCTTTCAATGTGTTTATGGATATCAACCACCTCTGTTTTCCAGTCAGGAGGGAGATGCTACCTGTCCCTCTGCGCACGCCTATGCCCGCCGCTGCCGCCGCACATGGGCCCAGGCTCGCGCCACACTCCTAAAGTCCAGCGCAAGCTATGCTATCGGAGCTAACCGGAGGAGGATCCCAGCACCAGTTTACCATGTCGGACAGAAGGTCTGGTTGTCGGCTCGAGATATACCACTGCGGGTGGAATCGCGGAAACTGGCGCCTCGCTTCATTGGACCCTTTCCCATACAGAGGGTCATCAGCCCTACGGCAGTCCGACTACTGCTACCCAAGACCATGAAGGTACATCCCACCTTCCACGTCTCCAAGCTCAGACCTGTACATGAGAGCCCACTGGTCCCAGCAGCACCACCGCCTCCTCCTCCGCGCTTCCTCGACGGTGGCCCCGTCTACACGGTCCGGCAACTGCTCCGCTCTCGACGAAGGGGTAGGGGCATTCAATATCTGGTGGACTGGGAGGGTTATGGTCCTGAAGAGAGGTCTTGGGTTCCCGCTGGAAGGATTGTGGATCCGGCCCTCATCACTGAATTCCATCGCCAACACCCTGACCAGCCATCTCTCCGACGGGGTCGGCGCAGGGCTTCTTGCCATGTAGATCCACTTCCAGGCCCTGCTGCCCCTGCTCCGGTGTCTAGTCCTGACCCTGAACCTGGTTCTAAGCTGGGGCCCTCGGATGTCGAGTCTTCTGATGGAGACGGTGCCGCTGAGGATATGGACTCTGACCGCTCAGAGGAATTCTGACCCTCCGCCGGCTTCCCCTCCTCCCGCCCGGCTTGGTGGTGTTTCTTGGGGACTTCTGGAGCCGTCCCTTGGGGGGGGGGGGTCCTGTCATGAGCCCTCTCTCTTCCTGGTAACACCACTAATTGTCTGATTACCTCCACCTGTCTCTACTCTGCTCCACCCTCGTTAACCTACCAGCTGCACTGCATTTACCACTCATCATGCCCTGTATAGAAAGCCCTGTTTTTCAGTCCACACTTGTCAGATCATCTGCAAGCCTACATCGGAAATCCTGCCTGCCTGCCTGCCTACCTGTCTGCTTTCAACTCTGACTCCTGATCTGTGATCTGTTACTACTACTCTGATCTCCAGCCCCGGTAAACCCGACTTGCCTTCCGCCTTACGACTACGAGTTTAGAATATCCCTGAACTGTACTACTGCCGTGCCTCATTCGGCCCTGTTGTGTGTGTGTGTGTGTGTGTGTGTGTTTTCAATAAAACCTTGATCTCGAAATTGCGCTCCTGGGTCCTCGTCTGTCTGTCCTGACAGTTACTGAAATATAAAGTAGTCCCTTATTGTAATGTAGGCTTTAAGGTACAGCTTTATATTATTTTGATATACTACTGAATGATATTCCATTAGCTCAGTTTGTATTGCAATCAGTTTGTATTGCAAATATACTGATTTTAAAGTGACTGACTTTGCATCAGTCACTTTAAAAGGTTAAAAGTAATGTGGTTACTGTCGGAGTAGTGATGGTAGGAAAGAAGTCTGGAGATTTAATGGTGAGTCAAAAAAATTGGATGGAAATGAGAAGCATAGATATGATTCAAAACATGAAAGAGATTAAATGCTGAGAAGAGTTTTGACTGAGAAAATAAATGATGGACAGTTGGGGGTCAAATGAAACATGGATGGATCGGATGCATTGTGATGGCTCGGTGGACTGATTCCGGGACCCTTTGCTAACCTTAGTGAGTTCACAGCCCCTTTGGAGCATAAATTCAAATAAGAGTTGTCCACTTATTCCATATAAGCTTGGCACTATTCATAGTTATTCAATTGTGCTCCTACTTATACCGTTACTCTTTGTCATCAATAATTAAGTTGTCCCTGCTAGTAACATACTAATAATACAAAAACTATTGGTGCTGCTACAACTTTTCCTTTGTCATGATTTTAAGTTTGGCTGGAGCTGTATCCTGTCTTGACTATGCTACAGATTTCCCTTACAATATCTAGAAAAATACAAATAAACACAATTACCCACTGCAAAACAAATAAATAAAAGCAATAACCACAGGAACCTTCCAATTATCTCTTCAAATCTTCTTTGTTTTCACTCAAAGGTAAACCTGCAGTGGAGCCAAGCTATGCCTTAAACTGGGGACTGATTTTAGAACCCAAACCAGCTTTTCCTCACATGAACCACTGCAACAACATAATTAAATAGGCTGAACTGAAACCTTGCTTGTGTTGGTGATATTTTTTCGCTGCAGCAAATATCTGGGTTGTCACTTTTAGATGAAATGATTAATAGCTCAATAGCTTCATGTACAACACCAACAAACCATAATAGCTTAACACTTGAATATCTAAACCTGGCTGCCTCAGCCAACTGCTGCACTCCATATGACCATTGCAATGTGTTCTCTGTGATTGCCTGTTCTCAGAGGGAAACACTGTTCTTTGGCTCGGCATATAATACCTTAATTATTATTTCACCATTATTATGCCTCCAAGAAAATGGTCTGTAACCAAAACTGTCCACCCAATCACCCCCAAACCCCCACACATCATAACCCATAGGATTGAAGCAGTGACGATTCGAGGAATAACTGGCAAGAAGAGTCAATTGCAGAGACAGAATCTTGATCAGAAAAGTTCTTTACTTGCAAAAGTTTGGTACATAGGCAGTCAGTCAAAAGATCAGGCAAACAAATCTGGCAAGGAGAACATATAGTAAAGGTCCAGGTAAAACAAAGCAGAAATATAAAACACCAGGTAAGCAAGGCACTGGAACGAAGTGGGTACAAAGGCAAAATGGCACTGAAAAAGAGAAACATACAGGAGAAATCGCATACGTACTGCATACTCCATACTCCGTACGCTCTCTGCATCCTACCAACTACAGTGGCCATTTCCAACACTGTTGTAAACTCAAGCAATACGTCTTCTCTGCATCACATGACTGTACGCTCCGTGTACGCTTTGATCTACACTTTTGGACTAAATCCAAAGTGACAGAACCAAGAAAATGACCTACACCTCCCTCTCAGGCCAGAAGACCAGCAACCGAAGGTTTGCTCATCCGGAGGGGAGTCATGGTAGTCCCCATGATCAGTCACTCGGTGTTGGGGTTCGCTCTGGCTGGATTTGAGCTAACCTAACTGCTAACTGGGGGTCCGTCTCCTGGAGCTGCCACATGCTCTACTCCCACTGAAGTAGTCCCCCGAAGAATGACGAGGGACAAATAACAATAAATAAACAAATTATCTTGAGGAACAAGTTTTACAATACAGGACGGCCCGTGGCTAGCTGTTAGCCCCTGCAGGGCTCCATTCAGGGTCTCTAAGAAGGCCGAATACTCAGAACTGCGGTTTGGGGCATAGGCACAAACAACAGTCAGAGTTTTCCCCCCCATAATCCGAAGGCCAAGACTCTGCGTGAAGGTAAGACCCACCAGATCCAACTGGTAGCGATCCACCTCCCGCACTAGTTCCGGCTCCTTCCCCCACAGAGAGGTGACGTTCCACGTCCCCAGAGCCAGCCTCTGCTGCCCGGGTCTGGTCCGTGGAGGTCCCTGACCATCACTGCCACCCGTGTGACAGCCCACCCGACCCCAGCGGTTTTTCCCATGAGTGGTGGGCCCACAGGATGGATGGATAGGAGGCACCACGTAGCTTCTTCGGGCTATGCCCGACCGGGCTCCGTGGCAAACCCGGCCACCAGGCGCTCGCTGTCGGGCCCTCCCTCTGGGCCTGGCTCCAGACGGGGGCCCCGGGCTTCCTCCGGGCAGGGTCTCTCCTTTCCTTTCCCTTTCTTTCATGAAGTCGTTTTTGAACCATTCTTAGTCTGGCCCCTCACCTGAGACCAATTTGCCTTGGGAGACCCTACCAGGAGCACTAGGCTCCAGACAACACAGCTCTCAGGTTCATAGGGACACACAAACCTCTCCACCACGATAAGGTGATGGTTCCCAGAGAGGGTTGCATCTTTGTGCTCCACAAAAAAAAAGTAATGAGAATAATGTCAAGGACCAGAATTTGGTTCAAACAGTAGACAGGGAGAATGCGAAGAAGGGAAGTGGCTCAATATTGTTCTCTTTTCCCACATGAGCTGGTTTTCCACCACTGAGAAAATAGTTGGCAGTGCCTTTACTCTGACAGAAGCCACAGAAGTCATCCTGATTCCTCAATGTTTGGTTTCATGCTGGATATATAAACTGAGTGTTTCCTCATCCTATTAATAATCCTACTAATTATGATAATAGATATTAAAATTAATATCTGTTAACCCTGCCTGTTATTTGTATTCACAAAAAACAGCATTTAGAGTTCTAAAATGATGGAAAGTTATCCTTATTGAAACCTATTCTCTTGTCATAAAACTAAAATGGCTGTCATTTGTATTTATCTGTAATATAACTGCTATAGGATTTAGCAGTGTTTCATGTCTGCTTGCTGCCTGCCACCGAATGAGAATAGAATATACAACAGCCAACAGAGTATTTAATATAACAGTGGTGACTTGGCCAACGGGAGGACCAAGATCATTTCCAGTTCAGCCCGCTGAATGAGATGATGCAGAAAGAGCATTGTGTTCATTCTTTTCTGTGCCAAGTCGTTTGTAAATATAATTCAAGAGAAGGACCTTCAGTGATAATATTTCCTTATATGACTACTGATGAGCCAAAACACATTTGGGAGGGGGACTTTTTATTTATCTCTACAAACCAAGGTGTCAAGTAATATTTAACAATGGAAACTGCCACGCATGAGCTCAATGGCTTCTATTATTCAAAGCAAGAAAATCAGAAGTTAATTTCTTAAGGCTGTTTTTATGTCATGGTCTTCGGAATTAGATGACATTCAACAAGGACAATATTGTGTGCAGGACTAGCAAAAATAAGTGAAATAATATATACACAAAAAATATATCAACACTAGAAGAGAGATAGACACATTACTCGTACTCATTGAACCTTTAAGGAAATATTACTCAAATACAAATACTGCAGTAGTGTAAAGATTAGTGAAGTCCTGAGAAATCCTCCTCTCTGCTCATTCATTATCAACGCATAACATAACCAGTCACTTTGAGTCTATCTGTCCCACTATAACCAGTCCATCAGTCTCTCTGTCCCAGTATAACCAGTCCATCATTCTCTGTCCCAGTATAACCAGTCCACTTGAGTGTGGACATCCTACTGAACATGTCTGCCAAACATTGACAATATATTTAATTTATGGTTTCAGTCAGAATGAGTTCAAACTACAATGTTTTAATTTGATGTTTGCCCTCTTCTGTCATTTGATGCTTAAATTGCGCCTATAAACACGAGCAGCCAAGTGCAGTTACAAAGCTGTTAAAAGGTAATCATTTGTTGCAGCTTTGGTTTGACCATAATGTCAAAAATGGATGCAACCATTCCTATTTCTCAACAATCCTTTTGGAATCGTTTACTGAAAAATGTTTTCTTCTACACACAAGTCATAGAGCACTGACAAGTTGTGAATGGTTAGTGTTTCTGGTTGGTCAGCCTTACGAGACTACTTGCAGATCATGTTTTTCAGTTTCTCTTCCTCGTCAGCTCCCTCATGAAACATAACCTTATAATAAATAAGCCAAAATTTCACCCAGGGATGAGAGGAGCGAGAGAGGAACTAGTCCAGTGTTGTGGCTAGAAAACTTCACTCAACTCCAAAATGTAATTTAGGAAGGAAAAATCTAGCATCTCATTTAGCAGACTTGGAATTGATGTTGCAAACCTACCTTGTGATTAAGACTGGCAAGAGTGTATTCAACTTCTTTTTTTAAATGCAACCTCTATGAGAGGATGAGCAAATGAGTTTATGCAGAAGTCAGCCTTGCACGCCACAATTTGGATACATATTGATCTCCAGCTCCATGAGTTTTTCATTATTGCCCATGAGACCTCTGGTGCGCTATTATCCACAAACCTGTAGTGTGACGTGCGGCTTGCATTAGGTGCAGTCATTAATGTACAAGGTAGCAGAGGTGAGGAGGGAGAGCATACATCCATGATGTATGTGAGCTCACAGTAATGTGAAACAACTGCCCAATCTGTGACTGATCCTGGATTAATCCCCAGCTTCAGTCTGGATGTGCTCATACTTTTTGTCCCAGAGTCCTGAGGTGTGCAGGTCAGGTTCAGTGGAGACTCTAAATTGCAAATTTACGTGTGTGTGTGTGTGTGTGTGTGTGTGTGTGTGTGTGTGTGTGTGTGTGTGTGTGTGTGTGTGTGTGTGTGTGTGTGTGTGTGTGTGTGTGTGTGTGTGTGTTATAATGTTATAAAGTGTTCTGTATGAAAGGAACATGTTTAGTTAATGCCATGTTTAAAATGTATTAGCATTCAAGAACAATAAAACCAACCCTAAGGTAGAAGTCTTTCATATTTGGCATCCTTATGAATACATTTCCGTGTGTTTCTACACGCTGACTGTGTGTCGGCTGTCATTGTGAAGCAGAATTTACAAAGCGTTAGATTGTCTCCCACTAATAGGGAGCTGGGATCAGACCGGCATGAGACAGGTTAGTGTGCATTGTACTGCATTAATGCCCAGACTTGCTTCACTGGAGATAATCTTACTCTACTATAGATGTTTGCTTCATTTCTCTTGCTGTATTATTGATAATTTGCTTTTCATGCAACAAGGTATGCATTCTCTCTACTCATTTCTCTCACTCATGGTTTCCACTGTGTTCTGCTGAAGCTCTGCCAGGGTTGTTGTCTCTTTATATTTGAAATACATTTAAAAAGCCTGCAGAGATGCCTCATTTAACTCTCTGTCTGTGTCTGGAAGGAGTGGAATATGATCTTTTTCTCTGCGATTCCACAAATTCCAGTGTTTTTTATTCTTTTACCATAATGAGGCAAGAGCCTCTGTTTATGTTTGTATTTATTTATATCTCACAGGTCTGGGTACGTGAAGCTATGCAGGATTGTGTCTGTCATTTTATCATTGGAACATATGAAGTCTTCGCTTCTTTACATGAAACAAAAGGTTCATGTAATCTTTACTTTACTTTAAATGTACTTGTACTTGTAATTGATCTTCAGTTCATTCTGTTTGTGGTCATATTGTATTACATTGTGTTTTATACACTATTGCTTTTACTTTATCATTATTAGGTTTGTCTCATGCCTCATTTCACAACTGGGAAGAAGGACATTCCATATAATCTCACCTGTTCTTTCTGAAGCTGTTGTCACACATTTTCTTCCCAGGAAGGAGACAACAGACACAACATTTTCAAAGATTTGATTTGTGCGCCCTCTGCTGCCTTTTCCTGAAACAGCGCCTCAGAAGAGGCTTTATCTCAGTAAATATGATCACACACCTGTGCCTGTTTCAACTGGCAGCAATCAACCATTCCTCGTCACTTTTTGCATAATGTACCATTCATTTCTTTTGCAATGTGCATGTTGGCAAATTGTCAAATGGGTTGATGAGATCACTGAAGGTTGGTTTACTGTGGCTTCTGTGTCAATATCTGCCCTTCAAATGGAAATGTGTAATTTCACAGGATCTTTCCTCTGTACCTTCCAATGCCACAGTCATACCTGTCCATGTGAAAGTTAAGATTGTAAAGGTGAAATCAAGACATGCATATGTTTATCTGAAGCCTATCGAGGGTATTTTTCATGCACTTTAGAAGCAGCTTGGAGTTAATGGGAGCTGTGAGGCAGGCATTATCTAGAATAATGACTCGCAAATGGGTTGAAATAGTAAACAGTTTATCAAATGAAAGTAGACAGAGAGACATGATGAGATGAGGTAAAAGCTTTGTAACAACAGAATAATGCACTCTGATTCCCAGGGGAAATTACGGGTGAAATGCCCTCTAAACTCAGGCTGAAGTTATGTGTTTGTTTGTTTGTATGTTTTGACTGTGATTAGCACTATACGGGAGGGGGGTGGAAAGAAAGGAAAAAAGGAAAAAATCTATAAAGAAGAATATTTCTCATTCTGTCATGTGATAGTTATCTCTTCTGTGAGCACACAGCATGTAATCCTGCTGTTCTGCGATCAATACTGTTCCCTTTATTCCAAAGAAATTCACTGCTTCCAGTTTTTAGCAGATTTTAATATATATGTATATATATATATATATATATATATATATATATATGTATATATGTGTATATATGTGTATATATATGTATATATGTATATATATGTGTATATATATATATATATGTATATATATATATATATATATATATATATATATATATATATATATATATATGTATGTATATAAACTATGGGAAAGAGAGGGATTAGATTAAATTAATGGATTTAACTGTAATGACTACCTGCAGGTAATTTAAAAAGCAGCAGAGAAAAAAAATCATAAAAGAAGCAAAGAATCACTGAGGATTAAAACAATCATTAAATTAAGAAGAAATATACTCAAGATATAAATGTATAATACATAATCACAGACATTTTCATATGCCTTAGAGGTTGTTTAAGAAGGCAGTGGTAGCCGTTCACGTGCTATAAATAAATGTAAGAAATGTCGGAAGTTTCCCCACAAGTACACAGTGAGCGCACCACCAGAGGTACAGTATTTTAAAAAACACTAAGCAGCTCAAATACAAAGACATCCTGTATGTTTAGCAGGAGTGTGTTTTGGTAGAATGATGAATGTGCAACACAACATCTAGCACTGATTGTCTGAGCAGCTAAAACAGACACTTTTCCCTGCAGTCATTTCACTGTGTGTTGGCTGTGCAAACAATTCTCACTAATCTGCTTGTCAGCAGACGAGTCAGCTTTTAAAGCGACGTTAATGTTTTCATCTACTAAAGCCACAACACACTTTTCTAATCCATACAGGAGAGACATTGACAGTTTTTTTGAAATAATTAAATTAATTTGGAGGGATGCAAAGCTATTCAGGCCAACCTGTAAATGCAAAGTTAGGCTTTAGGCTGCTTTACTTTATTTACATTAAACAGTACAGATGGATGTCGGCCACATTTTGGAAAGTTCAACACAAGCAGTTATAGACTACAGAACAAAACTTTGCTGTTGTCTGATTGTTCTAGCTATTGAGTTGTGGTAAGCAATGCAAGATACTGTATTCTTTTTTTCCCCATGAGATGTACAAACTGGGAAAAACTTCACCAAAATACATTAAAACACAATTTCAAAACTCCCCCAATGATTCACATTGCTCCTGATCCCACTTGCATTTCCAGGGAAGTGGCCTTTAAAAGACTGTGGCCTCTTTTTTTTATTAACACCTCATACAGGGAGGAAAAATACAGAGCAAGCAAGGGACCGAGGAATCTGACAACCCACAAAGGCTCCAGGTCAGTTTTGAAACACTTAGAACATTTTGCTCCTGCCCTTTACAAACTCTATGCAAGCCACTGCACCACAATGTGTTACAAGCAGAGCTGCCAGGGGGTCGAGTGAACAACAATACGGACTGTACCGAGTGTGTCGAACCAAAGTCTTAGTCAACAATATAGAAAAGTAAACAAAACATACAATGCACTGAAACTGATTTAAATACACATGTTGTACTGTAGTTTGCAGTAGTAAATAGTTGAAACCATCTCTAAGCTGTTCCCAGAGAAATTGATACATGTGAAGCAGTTTTGATGCAAAATGCAATCCAACATTTACAGAGAGTGTGAACTCCATGCGAGGAACGGGCCTCTCTGTATGCAGCAAGGTTGAATCAGCTGATTCAATAGGCAGCAATTTATTTTCATTGGAACCAGTAGTACACCAGAAGACAACTGATCAATACCAAAAATTGGAAGTGTTTTCACTGAACATTCGCTTCAATTAACTGTCTTTCTTGTCTCAGTTACAGGCACCTGAGAGCTCACAGAGCTGCTGGTGTTTGTCGCTGTTTCCACTGCTCACCAAAAGAACTCTTAAAAATCTGTCAAAAAATGACTCACCTCTTTCGTTCTAGGAGTTAGATGAGAAGGTTGATACCACGTTCATGTCTGTGTGCTAAATATGACGGCAGGCAGTTAACTTAGCTAAACATAAAGACAGGAGCCAGGGGGAGAAAGCTAACATGGCTCTGTCCAAATGTTAAAAATCTAAAGCTCACAAAGTAACATGTGATATTTAGTTAGTTTATTCCGTACACAAACAGAAACAATATTTAAAAAAACAAAATAAAACCCCCAGCTATTTGATGTTTAAAGAGGAGTTACACATTGGAAGAGCTTCTCACCACCAGGTTCAGACCGGAGTCTTGTCATCGGCAGAGAAGGAAGTTAATGTGCCCGGCCACTGTTCACCAAGGCACATAACTAAAACCAGTGATGATTTTACATTTGTATTTGTGTACAGATTTAATTCAAATCAAGTCAAATCTAATTTTATTTATATAGCCCAATATACTACAAATTTGCCTCAGGAGGCTTTAAAATCTGTATATCACGTCAAGCAGAAAAAAAAACAATAATATTAATATGACTAATACAAATAATTTTAAAAATAGCAACAATAACATCTCTAATAATAATAATAGTTGTAGCAGTGGCCCAAAATGCTAAGTTAATAACATGCATTTACTGTATGGGACATGACTGCATACAGATAGAGAGGGAGAGGAGGAGAGAGGAGCTCGGTATAAGTTGCCTGGCAGTCTAAGTCTATAGCAGCATAACTAGGGGCTGGTCCAAGGCAAGCCTGAGCCAGCCCTAACTATAAGCTTTATCACAGAGGAAAGTCTTTAGCCTGCTCTTAACTGTGGAGAGGGTGTCTGCCTCTCCAACATAGGAAAGCAGGGGTTCCCAAACTTTCAGTGTCCAAGGCACACCAAAGACCAAGCCAACATCTCAAGGCACACCTGTGTTCATATCCGGGCAGAATCCCCTCTCTAACACAGAGTATCACTGTTATCACTCTGTGAACATTTATTTAGCCTAGTCCTTGTAAGAAGCTATTCTCCTTCACACTAGCAGAGAGCCTTTCATGTGTCACACTCTAATATTTCCCACCATGCGCAAATGGCTAAAACGGCTTCGCTTTGACAGATTTTCTTTTTTTTAATGATTGTTTTATTAATATTTAGGCCAAAGCATATAAGACCTATTGTTTCTATATTGTGAAATAAGTGTGTAGGACAAAGTACCGATAAAGTACAGTGTTTCCCTGTGCTGCGCCACAAAAATCATTCATAACCTTGTGTACAGTTAAATGCAATAGGCCTAATTGTGAGCTCGTTAATAAATAATAAAGTAAAGTAATAATTAAGGGAATTATTGCGACAGCCAGATAATAAGGAAATACAATAATCCAGGCTAGAATTTACAAATGCATGGTTTGTCTGCATAGTTTTCATACAGGATGTGCCTATTTTTAGGTAGAGGAAAGAAGAAAGTCCTTGAAGTTTCCTTCATGTAAAAGCTTAAGGACATATCCTGATGAAAGATCATTCCGAGATTCATAATGGTGGTACTGGAGTCCAGGGTAATGCCATTAATATTTATCATTTTCCTTTATCACCATATCTGGCTAACTTGAGTTTGGATATCGTTGCTAGCATCAGTGCAGTCTTGCTTTTTTACTGTTTACAAATAAACCAGATTCACAGATCTTTTTCATAGCATTTTGATGCGTCATAGCAGAAAAAGCACAGGGAGAACTGCTGTAATAACAATAAGGATGGATCCATTCCAGCAAGGATTGCAATGCAATGAAGCAATGTGGTTATGAGTCATACCTGCGTTTGCCAATTTAAAATGTCTGCAGTGAGAAAGCTCTATTAAACTTGTTATTTTTCTATTTCATTGTACCAAAGCAGCATTATGCAAATGTTTAAGTTTATTTCTGCACCCTGCCCCTTCCTCCACCCTCTCCTTATTTATACTATCCTCCATCTCTCATCTCTGCAGCCTGACTCAGCCCTGCTGTTCTCCTCGGCCCACTTTCCACACAGCCTCTGTGTGTAATCTCATTATCGACTTGCCAGTGGAAAAGGGATTTATTTAATGTATTTGAGGAACCAACTACCAGAAGCTTAAAAACACCATCTGCGGGGGTTCAGGGTGTCTGCTTTTTTGCATTGTTACCCAAAACCATTTCAAGCCAAAAGCTAAGCTTGTTTGACTCCCATCACTTTCCGATCTGATGCCTCTGTCGCTGCCAGCAGCAAGTCATCACAGGATGACGAATGAAACCTGGAGGAAGAAATATGAAGTGATTAACTCGTAGTCACTTTATCCCCCTTCGGAGAACCTGCCAACGACTCCCATAATGCCCCTGTCTTCTCTCCTCAAAAGTTTTTAGCATTGATTCCACATCAGACAAATGAAATGACACATCTTCCTATGGGTGTCCTTCCTCCACGCCAAATGACCGTTGTGACGACAAGATGAACTGAAAGCTTTATGAGAGTGTGTGTGTTGTTTGACAGTTAATGGGTGAAAGGTCTCGTTGTTTCCAGACATGAACGATAGATTCCCGTCTCAGCCGGATCTGCAGCAAAGCAGATCACTGCAGAGAAGCCTTGACTAAGGGGATTTAAAGGAGAGGCACTGCAGGGATATCTTATCCCTCTGCTTTTAAACAGGTTGCCTAATTGGCAGCCTATTTGTTTTCAAACAAGCATTTGTGGATTCACCATGTTGTTACATTTTGTGGAAATGTGAACTTTTGCTTTTTAAAGTACCAACATTTTATTAGGTTACTGACAGTAATCACGATACAGTCTGTAGACAGGTCGGATGCATTGCTGCACGTTCCACAGGAAACTCCCAGGAAGTGATGTGATGTTTTATACAGCAGAAGAAGAACTGGAGCATGAACAAGTGGTGAAGCCCAACAAGACAGACAATCAGTAAAATACACCGTACAGCCTTTGAAAGACAGGCGTCGTATTTAAAATGAATTTACAAAAGAAAAATTTCAAGAATTCAGTCCAAACTAAAGGTGTATGAATGAATGCACCTTAACAGTAACAGTAATAAAACAGTATTCTTTCTTTTGTGTTTGACCTGAATTCCACAAGGATGTCTAATTGTTACTATTACAATGTTAAATGTCACTTTCCGTCCCCTAAAGTGACAAAATAACATGCTTTGAATATAACTAGATTTTCTCCAGCATTATGAAGCTGTCTGCAATGATTGAAAGTAAACACAGGTTAACAGTTTCATGCATGACCTGTATGCAGAATGACCAACTGTTAACAATAATAAACTCCTGCAGTGAAATCGCTCCTCTGCAATCTTAATCTTGCAATCCCTCAATGATGCTTTTAAATATGTCTTATTCATCTTTCATGCTCTTTCTGCAGTAAAATACATTTTTAATGGCATGGCATCTGTAAGAATTGAAAATAATCTAGCTCTTTATCATATGTCTTGCTTCATCTGATAATCCTGAAATACAAACACTTTTAGAATAATGTATAAACACTTCAAAAACTATCCATTATATTTAGTGAATAAAATGTTCTAATGTAATTAATCATTCAAATGTAACAATTAATGAAATAAAAAAAAGATGTCTATCTATATCGAAAGTTAACAATTACCTTTCCTACACTGCCATTTTTTTCCATTATGGGCTTTTCACATGGTCATGGATAGAAAACCCTGTGGACATATGGAAGAGCAGGTGGGTCAGATATTCATCCGGATTAATATGGAATATGTTTGATTTGCTTATTCGTTTTGGGCATTTTGAACTCTGAAGACGATGTTCTATTTTGGCTGTTCAGTGAATTTGGATCTTTGTTCCAGTGTCACTGAACATGCACTAGAGGGCACTCCTGCTAAAGCTTTGAAGATGGATAGAGCAAGTGTGCACAAGGCACTCAAAACAAATCGCTTGGTTTCCTTCCACTGAACTGGGTCTGCTATTGATCATGTGTTCTCCCTCAATACATAAATGTCTCAGAGCAACACTATTATCAGACAATACACTCCAGTTAACCAGTCAAATCTCCAATGTGCAACTGAACTCACACATGGAGTAACCTTCTAATATTTTAGACATTTACATTATCAAGGTTACAGAGGACAGTCCACCGCTGGGCGGCTCTGGATCATCAGGTAGGTGGTTCAGTCCCCGGCCTCTGTGGTCAACATGTGGAGGAAGCCTCTACCTTTGTATAAATGAGCTAGTTGGAAAGTGATTGGTCGCGAAAAACTAGCAAAGCCTAATATGAATGCAGTCAATTTAAAGCAATTTCTTCTCTGTTGTGTAGTAATGGGAAGATTAAAGCACGCGTTTTTAAGACTTGATAGTTCCTCTAATCATCATTACGATCAGCATGGACAGATCCCCAGTCCTGAACATCTCCTCAGAAGTGCTTTAACTTGGTGTAGAAGACATATGCTTACCCACGCATGTGCCACATCTATCAGGAAGGAGATTATTCATCTCAGCTTACTGTGTAATGAAGGTGAAAAACAAGGCAGTTTGACTTGTATATAGTGTCTAAGTAAAGAAATGTGAGGAATTTGCTGCTGAATTTTTTTAATCATAAAATAAACTTTGCAGTTGATTTAAGAAACACTAATATGAGCTATTAAAAAATAAAATAAAAACCACATTTTATAAATTAGAATTTCTGCTTCGTCAGAGAGGACAGATTAAGACGTAACAACTAAAACAACTAATTGTCAATTCAGTAACAGTATTAAAAGGTTATTGCCTTACACACAATAAGAAGAATGAAATATAGGTGTAAATATATATATATATATATATATATGTTTTGTTATACCATGCAGGAATGATGATTTTTTTTTCTTTCTAGCAATTTTATACCTGTCACCAAACATGCAGGAAATGCCTGTTTTCCCACTGATTAAAGTAAGATGTGTAGCAATAAAAGAAGTCTTCATTCTTTTTTAACATTGCATACAATGCCTAAGAGCTGATGATAAAAGTGTTTACAGAAAACTATATTTTCACTCAAGTAGTACATATTGAGGTAGGGAGTTAAGGTGAATAGCTTAAATAGGCCCACTGCTTCTTCCCTGTGGCTGATTGTCATAAGACCATAGCAACCTAACTGCTTCCTCCTTGTGAGCTCAAAACAATTCATTCAAAAAGATTTGGTAATGTGAAGCAGAGACAGACTGGGCTATGGTGGTGGAAGGGGAGTTGTGCATTAGGGTGGACTAAGAGAGCACTTCACAATGTTGAGGGAGGGCTGGTCTGAATGAGGGCGCAAAACTGTCTTGGAACAAAAGCACAAAAGCAGAAGAAGTGGCATTTCAGTGCTGTTCCTACCCAACATGGTAAGATTTATAGTGCTGTGAGGTGGATGACATGATCTGTATCCAACAGGACTCCTGGACATCTAGAATGGAGGCACACAGCCGCAGTTAGCAGCACAGGTTTTAATCCCTTTCCCATGGACAAACATAACTGAGGCCCAGCTCGAGGTGAGTGTGTTGCTGGCCAAGCCTCTCCAGTCTGGTCTGTGACAGACAGCTCTGCTCATCCCCATGTGAGTGTCTGCTGCCTGTATCGACTCCCCTCCAACGCATAATTCCATTAATCAGTTCAATTTCCCTGTGGGCAGTGGTTTATTTCCGTCATCAAATGCCTGATGAAATCTTTAGACGCTGCGTATTAGGGAACAATCCCTACAAATAGCTGATAGTGTTAACCAGTCACAAGCTGCGCTGAGGCATCGCTCAGCTCTAATTTGAAAGAGAGTGAGGTGATAATGCGATGTGTCATCCTTTTGTGGGTGTGCATTAATGGCGCCAGCCAAGATGGCAATTGATGGCAAATCAACTTCTTCCAGCGGGAAGGCAACAGAGGAGGGAGGGGGCTCGGGTCAGAGGAGAGCGAAAGAACATTGAATGGCAAACTGCAGAGCCACAGCGGCCTTTAATCCATTACTTCTCCTGATGGGGAAGATTTACTGCATATCAGGCGTAGATAGCATGTGCACGTCAGTCTCTTTCCCTCCTGCTCCCTCTCTCTTTCAGCTGCCTGTTACTATGAGAGTTAAGTGGCTCGATGTGTTGTATCCAGGCGTAGGTATTGGGTAGGACGAAGGGGACACGTCCCTCTCAGTATTTAAAACAATTGAATTTGACCCCCAAATACCCGCTAGAATGACACTCGATTCTAAGGAGCAACAATGCCTCCGTTAAAGTAGGTGGGAGTATGCAACCTTAAAAGCAATAGTTGCAAACTGCCATAAAACGGAAAGGAGAAGAAGCAATGACATCGCTCGGACAGACGAGTGCAGCTGGAGGACGAGTCCTGCGGATGGACTGGAGTAAACACTGTCAAAGCTGCTCTAATACAGTCGCTACACCAAAATCATTCTTGTCTGCCAACTATGTTCACTGTGTGGACAAATTTATAAACAAAATAAAGTTGTAATATTGTCATATGTTCTTGTTTTCAAAGCTGATTATAAACGACATCGACAGGACTACGGTCACCGATGAAAAGACTTTCAAAAGTAAAAAGGTTTTTATCGACTATTTCTTCAGGACTTGTGATTGTGATTTGATTTTTGGTTCAAATTTAGACAATACTTCACCAGGATTTGCAATAGTTCAGATGTTCCTCCTCTACATTATGCATATCGTCATCTTGGAGCTACATCCACATTTCTCAGTAGAAAACCAGTATTGCAACTACCAGTAAAAACATGGTCTAAATGTGAATGTCTTATCAAGGTCTTCTCTTTTCACCGTAACCATTTTTTAAAGGCTTTCAAAACTTTAAAATGCAGTGTAAAGTGTAAAATGTAACTGTAAAAGTAGTAATTTATATACATAGTCACATTAACAAATGAACAGTTTCCACTTAAAGGACAAAGAAAGCCACAGGCTACAATACATTTGTATTTATTAAGCAACAATCTAAATATAACATGAACAATTTTATTTAAACACAATGAAATAGAAAAAAACAAGATTGTTGCAAAGAAAGTAAATAAATAACAACTGAAATAAAACAGTGCAAACATTAGAAAACTCTTTTATCAGTTCTTCAAATGTTGTTGTCATCCCCACTGTACCTGTGCCTGTTTCATATGGTCTGCCATATGGTGGACAACTGTAAATAAAACAAGTATTAAAATAAATGTTATCATCAGGGAAGGCTTTGATATATCTGTGAGACATTTCTGTAATTGCAGTTACACAAAACATTAAAGAACTGCGACTTGGCGAAGTACCTGTAGCTACCTACCTACCGAGATGTCGAAACTGCAGAGCCGGAGTCGAGCTGCCTGCGCATGTGCGTTGCAGCTTAGCACACTTTCTTATTTTAGATTGATGTATAGAATTGCTCCTATTATGATGTCCTGGAAGCTTATTGTCATCAGCACACAGCCTATGTAGTTCCATATTTATGAAATGTTATATAAAACAGACCACATTTAGCAAACCAGTGCAAAATACCTTCACATTAATCATTATCGTCTTTCTTTCTACCAACAAATGATCAAAATAATAAACCATATTTATGTTTTATTCCATGTTGATGTTGGAACCGCATTTTATCTGGTTGAAAAGAAGGTGAAAAGATGTTTTATACGGTCAGACTATCATCTATAAAATATCACCCAGTTTTCCACTAGACATCAACGCTAAAATTGTTTGTTTTTTTAAAACAACAACAATAACTTGATAACAGCAATCAGCTGTGAACCTTCAGAATTAAATCTAGCAGATCGTGGCCAAAATTGCATGAACATCGCCAGTCAATGAATCCATATCAGTGATAAGAGCAGTGCTCTGCTGCAGTAGAGCGATAACTAGCTCTCAGCAGCCTACAGGAACCTAATTGTTACAGTTTACAATATTCTTCAATCTCAAAAAGTTGCCACCCAAACACACATCAGAAGATTTAAAATGGTGCGTTCTTGAGTTGCAGAAGTGCACCTTGTATTAGCTGTAACATTTGGCCACAGTGTTTACCACTTGTACAATGTTCTGAGAAGCAACAATGCATTGTTGTCCCTTTTGGTTTCTTTTTATTCTGTCTAGATCACCAACTAGTGATTTAGGAAAGGAGATTTCTTTTATCTTACTGAGAGTAACTGAGGCCAGGATCTTTTCAGCTCCTGGGAACACTATACATTTGGTGGCTGTGTTTTGTTGTGTGAGCAGCAAATGATTTGAAGTGATTCATTCCTCTCCAAAGGCTCCTTATCTAGCAGCCACCCAAACACCCACAAAGGTGTTTTCATCATAACTGCTGGAGCAGCTGCCATCTGTCTGCTCAGTGTACACATCACATCACACAGTGGATACACAGCGGTGACAGTGCATAGATACCAAGAGTGTACATGTGCACACATTGTTTCAGGATACACAGGCTATTGTTCTAGTCAAGAGCGAATATTTGACATAGTTTGTAATTTATTGATTATTTCCATTTTGCCTTCTTTATACTTCTACTTAAATGCATCTGGGAGGTAAATATTGAACTTTTTACTTCACTACGTTACTATTTATTTTGCAGATTAAGATTCACATGCAAATAATTGTGAATGAATGCAGAATGTGTAGGCAGCGGCACAGGCTTTTGGTATCAGAAGCATTCTGGTTTCAGGTTGTAGTCTGAGTAGTATTGATTATTGAGTTTGAGCAGGATTTGGTGGCATAAACAGGTTGGTTGGTTTGTAAACAATCCATGTGGAGTGAGAAAGAAATGCAATCTCAGCAAATACTGGCCTCCACATTGACCAACTATGATATTAAAATGTTACTTACATGTAGGCCTGCCAATAATAATAATCAAATGCTTTACTAATCCATCAATGTTCCTTTACTTATGTGAAGTGCAGGTCTTGGAGTATATGTAAAGTGTAGTTTAAAGCTAGTGAAGTCGGGTGATATTCTATATGTTCTAAGACCTGGGGAGCCCAACATCAGGTCTCAGCCTATTCATTAGATATTTTGTGTTGTGTTTGTACTTCCTGTTTTATTTTGTTAATTACCTGTTCTCTGTTGTTTCTACTTCCTACCCCCAGGTGTTCCCAATCTGTTCGTTAGTGTCCTCACCTGTGTCTCATTCCCTCTCACTTCTTGGTGTGTATATAGAGTCTGTTTTGTTTGTCTCTCATTGCCAGTTCGTTTTTGTACTTTGTCAAGAGTTCCAGCATTAGTCCCGTCTTCCTGTTTCCCAAGCGTTTGATTCCCTGGCTTCCTCGACCTTGTTTCCGTGACTCGATTCTGCCCTTGCCTGATCCTTGTCTGCTGTGCTGTTACGCTGAGTATCTGCCCGTGTACCAAACCTGTTTCTGTGACCCGACTCTGCTCCTGGATTACCCCTTGATACTTTGTATGATCAACTGTCTATGCGTGTACCATAGCAACTGCAAAGTTTTCAGTAAAGACTATTTCCATTCTACATTTATCTGCCTCTGTGTCGTGCAATTGACTCCCACCTCCCTTCGGTCTTGATTGCACCGTTACACTACGTAAGCACTTAACTTATTTCTTCTTAAAACATTTTTAGTTATGTTATGAACATCATTTGAAGAAACTGGTTATTGTTTTAGGAAAGTTAGTTAATTTGCATAGTGTATGAAACGAAAATAGACAGAGCACTTCATCTGTGATAGAGTTCATCTGATAGTGTCACACTTTAAATTAGGAGCCAAGGCAAACATTGCATCCATCTCTTCTGTTGTATCTCGTAAAACTGCAAAGGCTGCAATTGGCTTTCTATTGAGGTCCCGTCATATCTTTTTAAAGCACTAATTAAAACTGAAATCAAATACAATACATTAAGTCATTAGGAACAAAGTGATTGACAAAGTCATGTAAAGTTGGAATGACAGAATCAACTATCTGTGAGATGACAGTCTGCTAGGATTACAGTTAAAGATTCATGTCTTCAGCAGGAACCAAAGGTCTTGGGACGAAGAGACAAAGACAGAGGTGTGACATCATCCCATAAGGCACCTATAATTCATAACTGATCAATAACTGAAATTCAATAAGAATGCCAGATTTGTCAAACTGAGAATATCGAGCCAACAAAACAACAAAAGCAATTCAATGATTAGTCTACTACACTAGAACAAATATGATTGTTAGAGTTGACTTAGTAATGTATAATAGTATGAACAGATGTTACTGAATAGTGAGGTCCATATCTTTCAGCTCACATGGTTGAAAATACTTTACAAAGCTGGCAGCATCCTGATGAAATGAAGCACCATACATATGTTCTTTATGATTAGAATTGGGCAAGTCCAATCACAGAGACATGGGACAACAAACTCTTAGAGCATCTAGTCATTGTACCTTAATATCTGCATTAATATATACACAGCTTCTTATCACAAAGACCCACACTTCATACAGCTACCTCCAGCCTTTCCAGTGTACACACTACCACCTTATTTCCCTACGAGAGGCATCTTTATAATAGCCAATTGTTTCTCCATCATAACAAACGTAAAAACCTCAGTCAATAAAGGAATGTATGAGTAACCCTATGCACATTTCATCACACAGCTGCACTGAGTGTTCCCACAGCATACTATCACTGATAGGCAGGCTTCAGAGATGAAGAATGAAAGTAATATGCACAGGTCCTGCCCTTAATTTGTACATACATTTTTCTGCATTTACACAAAAAGTAGGTGGGGGGCGGGCACTGGGCTTTGCTAAGATTCTCCTCTTTGGCAGCTCTACACTGAGAAAGGCAACAGCTGTTCATTTGATGCTGCCTGCACCTTTGTTGACCCCATTTCCGTCTGTGCGGTCGCTGAGACAGTGGAGAAATTAGTTGTATTACCCGCTCCCTACCGCGGCAGGTCTAGCTGTGATTCTGCCCAGATTCTGTCCATTACAGTGGCCCCTCTGTCTGATTAGCCCCAACACACTCACTAACATGCCAAATCACTGCCTCACTCGGCCGCCGCAAACCTTTCACTGACAACAGACGGAGAAAACGACAACTCCAAAGCATGTAGGCACAAGTGTGGACAAATGTGTTAACTCAAATGCAGACGGCAAAATTAAGTTGTTTTTGGTCTGGAACACGGAAAAAAACAAAAACCAGATACATTTGGGATATAATTTGCAAATATAATTTGACATATTAAGAGAATGTCATTTATAGAATCTCTCAGCTGTATCTTTTATCTTTAGGGATAATGTCTGGTTTCAATCTGGTGTATGAACACTTGGCATGTAGGAAAAACCCTTCTAAACTCTCTTTGAAGACGTCGTACTAAGAGATCTCACGCTGATGCAAGTCAGAGATGAATAGGAGTTTCCTCTTTTAGTCACATCAGTTCTCAGTCCACATATGCCATGACCACTGTCGAGAGTCCTGATCCAGGAGCTGTACGGAGCAATCCCAGCAGATAGACTCATAACATCCAGTCTGCTGAGTTGTGGAGCAGCACCTGCAAAGCTTTCACCAGATCAATCAGTCCTGCTTCTCCTGGTCTAATCAAATCAAATCAAATCAAATCAAATTTATTTGTATAGCCCAATATCACAAATTATACATTTGTCTCAGTGTGCTTTACAGACTGTACAGGATACAACACCCTCTGTCCTTAGACCCTCGCATCGCACAAGGAAAAACTTCCTAAAAGAAACCCCACAATTAAAGGGGGGAAAAATGGAAGAAACCTCAGGGAGAGCAACTGAGGAGGGATCCCTCTCCCAGGACGGACAGACGTGCAATAGATGTCGTATGTACAGGATAAACAACATAGTACAAATACAACATTTGACAGAAATTATGTTGTGTTGAAAAAAGAGAAAGTATGGAGGAAGTAGTCTACAGTAGTGAACGAGCCTGTTTTGTCCACATTACCATTTTAAATGCTGGTCCTGTGCTTTCTACATTTAGGTTTGTTACTGTTTGTTCCTAAATCAAAATACATGTTTGAATCCAATTCTGTAGTGGGGAGGAGTGTCCCCTTTGTTTACATTACAGATTGCATATATCTCCAATAATGCTTTGAGCAAGAGAAATGGCAATGCATCAGTTATTAGATATTTGATTTATATGGAACAGATCACTTTTAGTGTAATTACTGTACATACACTACTTTTACAAAATAAATGTGTACTAATTATGTGTACATTTATATAGTCAATTGAATGGGCTGCAGTGACTGCTATCAACCCAACATCACAGGTTGGACTGCATTTAATAAATACAGTAGCAGCAGTTTAAACTGATAAAAGTTATAAGCATTTAGTGACAGAAATAGTTTGTGTCTGCCTTAGTATAATTAATTACAATATAATTATAATTAAAAGATACAGGTTAGATTCTGTACATACTCTGTAATTGATGGTAACTACCAGTGAATACATTGTTTAAACTAATAATTACTTGATATTTACAATAATGTACTGTAAAATATAGCACTGGGCTGTAAAATTGTCCTCTTTATAATTCAAATCAAAGTGAGGCATCGACATGATGCACATTTTAAGTATTACATGGTGAATCTGCTTTTGGTGTGCGGAAAACAAAGAAAACAATAAAACAGTGGTGTACTGGAAACAGAGAGAAAAGGTGGAAAAGGTTGTGGGGGTCGAGGGGGGTCATGTCACAGCATGTTGACAGTATATCATGAAATCAGTTTTTTGATTTTGTTCCATGGCAGACGTTATTCATACTCCATTATTATGATTATTACGACTATTTCTTTTTAAAAACATGCAGATTTTGCAAACTAGCTTACATGTAGAACTACAGCACAGAATGTACAGGGACTCCACCTCTGTCTACCCCCCATCCATTTTTATTGACTTTATGCACAAGAGACATTTTAACTGAAATACCCTTTTTTAATATTCACTCTCAACACAACGGCAGCCTAAGTCATATCGATTGTGGCTGAATTAAAAGTACCTGATGCAGGGCGTCTGTAATCCGCAGGGTCTTTTAAGAGTCACCTGGTCTGACAAATGGGTCCTTTTAAAGGAGTATAATGTGTTCTTAAATTATTTTATTGATGGGAGGGGGACAGCCACTCCAGGTACCCATACAAACTGACATAACACGCTGTGAAAGGGTCAATTTGGCCTCCATTTTCCATTTCTTCGTTATCTGCATTTAGAGTCAAGCTGAGAGGCTCGACGTGAGCTGGAATGGGCTTTGAGGAGGTTTGGCAAATTTCAGCATTTGCTCGCATTTAAGAGGTGCACTAGAAATCTGCTAATAGTTCATTTTTGGTGTGTTGTGGTACTTCATTGCTTTGACCTCACAGAAGTGTCCTGTATATAGATATATGGATATCTATATTTATTTATTTAAATTCTATATTTATTACATTTCCAAAGGGAAAGGACAACAAACATTGCATACTACCTTTTTCATTAATTGTAACATGTGTTCCTTTCTCTCTGCCTATGCTTTCAAGATCAGAAAGATTTTTATGGCGAGACACTTTCTATATTAATCAAGTTTCTTAAAACATGAAAAAGATAAGTGACACTTGTGATTTTAAAAGTGTTGCTTGATCTCTCAATTCTTCCGGAAAATCCTAGTCTACCCTCTCTTAGGTTAACACATGACACAAAGCTTTTCAACCCTCCCCATGTATGTCTAACAAATCTGCTCCAAGAAAGAGCCTCATGCAGCGGGCAGCCAGAATGACATTTTGTCTTTCATGAGGCTGGCAATTTCCCCCTGAAAATGAATGATTAATGTTGAATGAAGGAGAAAAGGTGTGTAACGCTTTTCAAATCAGCGGAGTCTGTAAAAGGGAGACCGCTAATTACATTGCTGTTTGTATGACCTCTGCTTAAGTGCATGAAAGCCTCTTGCAAACTACAGATGAAATTGCATTTTCAAGTAACATTTTAAAGGTCCGTGTGGGCACTCTGCCTAATAAAGCCATTTGTAAATGACTCCTCTTTTAGACTCCATTAGGAAGTGGAGCAAGGAACATTTCGTCATTGGATTCGGAGGCAATAAGCATGTAATCAGGACGTCCAGAGAATGTAGCAACCAGTGAAGGGGATAATTAATGAGATTGCCTTATGAACTGCTTAATTACTGACTGTTGGCCTCCTCAATTGTCCATCCAAGTGCTGCATTTGTTCCCTAGTTGCCATTATGCTCTGATTGACAGAGGTGGCAGCCACAGGAGAGAATCACGACATCTGAGGGTATATTAATTGGCTATTTACACATGGAAACCAGGCTGACAATTACCAGTGATTAATATGTCTGAAGAGAAGAGGTCAGGCTGCAGTGAAGACACCTTGCAGCTTAAACATGATATGCAGGTGGTCAACAATCTGTGTCCAAATTATTATTATTATTATATGACACAGATATCTAGTTAGATATGAGATTATGTTTTTAAAAAGTGTTTTTGTGCATTTAAACGCATTTGTGAATGTTTTGAATGACATTTGCTGCATGAACACGTCTGCTAATGTCATTTAGTTATTTATTATTGTCTCACATTTTTTAATTGTTCCAAGATAAGATGATAAAATAAGATAAGACACAAAAACAACAAAAAATAAATAATATTTGAATTAAATAAAAAATGAAAGATCAAAGAAAAGAGAGGCTGTGTATAAAAAGATATATAAATATAAAAGAAAAATATATATTGTTTTTAATACATGATCCTGAGGGAAATGACATCAACTTAAATTAAGTTGGGCAAACATTTCTGTCCCATAGTTCAACTCCGGTCGCCATGATGTATTATACAATATGATGAAAAGATAATGAGATATATCTATCTATCTATCTATCTATCTATCTATCTATCTATCTATCTATCTATCTATCATTTAGCAGATGCTCTTAGGTACCTTGCTCAGGGGCACAATGGTGGCAGCCCTGGTATTGATCTTACAACCTTCTGGTTTGGAAGGCTTACATACCACCAGACCACTAGCCCATCACCACCTCTACTCACACTATTTGGAAATAATACAATTATATAGAATAGAATAGAGCATACCATGATATCGCAATATCAATATCAATATAAAAATGATAACAATATCAAACAACAATAATAGCAACATAATAATAATATAGTATCAATATATTGTGATTTAATATAATGCAATGTAAAATGAAACAGTGTTTTAGATATGCTACTATTTCTTATATCCCACATAGTAATAATAATACTGGCTATATAAAGGTTATATATAACAGGATATATTGTAGTGTTTGTTGTAAATGTAACATGAAGACAAATACTGCTCTACAGGGTTTTTCATTATTATTATTATTATTATTATTATTATTATTATTATTATTATTATTATCAGTGCAACTGGGAACATAAAACAGACACTATGTCAACACTACACTCTAGCGCACAGTAACACACACACACACACACACACAGATCAGTTGGACACACACGTTTGTCTCCTTGTTTGATCATTTGCTTAATACCCAGGAAGGATGGAGAACAAGTAGTAAGACACAGAGGGGTTAAAGGGGGTTAAAGCATGTGAGAGTCAGGGAGGAGAACCACTCCCAGGTTTTATAGTGTGTGTGTGTGTGTGTGTGTGTGTGTGTGTGTGTGTGTGTGTGTGTGTGTGTGTGTGTGTGTGTGTGTGTGTGTGTGTGTGTGTGGATGTGGATGTGGATGTGGAGAGGGGCCGGGGTTATTCAGAAACACATTAGTCCCTGCACCTCCGGGGTCCAGGTCTGGGCTTTGTATATAGCCTACTGGCCCAAAAAAAAAGAACACCATGCGTACGCTCAACAGGGGTGGAACTCAAAAACCGCCCACCCCTCCTCCAGCCAGTGAACAACGCACAAAAACGTACGCTGTGTGTGTGTGTGTGTGTGTGTGTGTGTGTGTGTGTGTGTGTGTGTGTCCACTGACCCGTTATGACCTGTCCTTTCTGAAGGCAACAAAGGTGGGAGTGAAAGAGGCGTGAGATCACACACATTTAAATCAACTGGATGAGTGCTCTTATTCATGTGATACCCACAGGGGCGAACACTGACAATGTCCTGCTTGTTCACTGCCTCCATATTAGTCCAGGACAGGCTGGAGAGCTGCAGTAACTGCGACACTGCTCATTACATTCAATCATTGTTTTACCCAGTGTGTAATGACTTCAATAGCTGTTGTGTGGACTGAAAGAATTGACTTACTGATTACTGGTCCAGTCCACTGGAACTACAATATAAATGTATTTAATTTAATTTAATTTAATATTTAATGTATGGAGTTAGGCTACAGTAAGTTAAAAGTCTAAGTTTCCAGTGTTAAATGTTGCTGAAGAAATAATCATATTTGTTCAGAAATTGAATTGTAAATCATCCAATATTGGATACAGTCTTATTTGTTTTGTCTTTTAAGAAACTAAACTAACATCTCCTTTTTGTATTCCGCTTAACCAGTCTACACATGCTACCTTCATAGGACATCTTCATCTCTCTCTGTTTGCTCTTCACAGAGCTGTGTGTCTTCATGAAGAACATCTTTAGAATCAAAACACAGCCTAAATAACTCTAACTCTATATCTAACTCATATTTTTCCTTCAATCTTATATTTTTAAATCGTTAAAGAAATCGTGAATTTTAAATCACAGATTGCATCTTTGCTGCTTTAAAGTCTGGGCATATTAAAATACAATATTATCCAGCCATTCATTCAAATTGACCACCCATACTGGGAAACTAAAGGTCACTTAAAAAACTTAACATGTCTACTAAATGAGTTTCCACAATTTCTGAAGAATTGTTTGTTGTTGGAGGAGCAGGTATGAAGAACAAAGTGATAACATGATGGTCAACAGGCTCACTACAGGTTACTGGTTATACATTATATTAGAAACACATAATAAATACATATGTAAAATGTATAAATGAATAACCTCACTAAAACCACAGACCGGCTTTTTGTACATTTTCAAATGATTTTGAAATGCTCCATGTTCACCTGTCAGAAACAGCTGCCTAGTGGGTCAGAAATGCAAAAAGCAGAGAGAATAAGATGCATTTTCAGATGTATCCATGTGAGCGTGAAAATTGCCTTAGATCTACTTTTCTAATTTCAGAGCCAACCCTCCCAGAGACAGGAAGTGTTGACTCAGGGGGTGGCGTGCTGATTGAATGGGAGCGTTTGCACTTGGAGCCGGAGTCCCTCGCTGCTGCGTGGTTCCCTGCTGGAGCAGCCGAACCGGCCTAAGCCCCTCTTTTCTCACTGCCTTCCCTGTGGATTAAATGGCTTTCGCTTGCCTCTTTTTCCTTTGCTTGCTGCCGACAGGAGTGACATTTCACTTCTTCTTCCCATGGCCTCAGCAGATGAGGTAGCAGTTTTCTGTTTTTCTTCTTGCTCACTTGGAAGGAGCAAATGACCAACAAGAACTCAATTAGCAACATGTCCCTCCTGGCCGGGGGTCCGAGCCACCGCTTGTTCAGCTCGTATCAGAGATCAAGCTGGCCTAAGTGAAGTGACAGCAAGCGAGCGAAAAGGGTAAACGTAGTGTGTGTGTGTGTGTATGGGGGGGGGGGGGAGCGGCATCTGCCCCTATACAGATTTGCTTAATTGGGTTTGACTCCCACAATTACAGGGTAATAATGGCCTTTTCAACCCGGTCATGTCGAAATGAAAGGCAGTTGCTCCGCACACCCGCATGCTGTCAGATGATTTATAGCAGAGAGCAAGCGACAGAGAGGGGAGAGAGAGGGGGGGGGAATTGGCAATGGACTTTGGTTAAGCAGTGGTTATTGAGTCTTTGATAGGACTCCAGGAGGCCAGGGCAGCAACAATGACAGAATTAATGGGCAAGGCAAGATGAGAATGTCAGCTCAGCGGGGGGCTGCTGTGGCCTTTGAGCTGCCTTCTGACGCCTCCATGATTGTGCGCTACACAACACTGTGAAAAGGCTTGACCTGTTTGTTGGTGGATCTGGTCTTGAATGTATTTCTTTTTTTTAACAAGCTATTGTGCTTATCATAGCGCAATACCCTGGAGTTGTCTCAGAATGAGTGAGAGACGCCATGAGGTCATGATCAAGTGGATGTTTTTGCAAATGCGTAAAAAAGGAAGCAAGCTAACTTACAGTAAGTCAAACCTGTGTGAAGTAGAAACATATGCATGTATAAATATCAGGGCAAACAGCATTATCATGATAATATCGTGGATTCTACTTTCTTTAAATACTATTATTAGTGCTAAATTTAGTACAATTACTTCACACCATGATTGCCTTGGATTTAAACAAACATAACAAACACTGAACAGTGACCTGTATACTGCAGTTCTGTTAAACTCATTTAAATACACTAAAAGCACAATAAACAAGAGCAACTTTAAGACAGTTTAAGACTTTCAATGCGACATATTGTCTGTGCTGTTCTGGTGTTATTAATTGTAAAAGAATAAAAAAATCCCACTCAGTGTTGATCACTTAATTTATGTTTCGGATCTCAGACCCTCATCAGGTAAAATTCATGAATTGAATTTTAGTCTTCAGAATTTTTGAGAGTGTTTTGGGGATTTATGATCCAACGGCTGAATGATAAAAGGCAGAATGTTAGAACATAATGTGATGGAGCGTTTTATTTTCCTTTAGTTTAGAGATAGAAACAGGAAATGTCGGGAAGAGAGCAGTGTAACAAAGGTCTCCGCACCTCGTACCACAGCACATTTATATTGTGTTGTATTAACGGTGTCCTCTGAAAATGGTAATAATCGCTGTGATGATGATGACAAGGATAGAAATTGCTGGTGGTTACCATCTCAGTTACTCATCCGTGTTGAATTTTTCTTTTTTATATTGCATAATTAAAACTACTTATGCCCAAAAAAATTTTTATCAAAGCAAAAAAAAATATATATCACATATATCCTTATCCTTCGATTAGTGTGTTATAGATGGCAATAACAAAGTGAAAAGATAACATTAAGAATTGTTGATGACGTACACTGACTACAGGACCATTACAATTATTTTTTGACACAGTTCCAGGAAGGTGTTAACTAAATAAGTCTGGATCCTTGGATGAGGGATCCAGACTTGTAAAACGTTGTCCCATCGTCTGTGAAATCAGCACATCTCCAGTTGGTTTGTATTGAAAGATTGTATATTCTGGTAATGGAATGGTAAACAGATATTCAAAATGTAAGAAGGCAGTATGAACCATGTTTCTATATTCTATAATATTATAAATACAAGAGTACTTTAGAGGGATTTAAAGCTAATGATAGGATGAGTTAGGAAAATAACAACATTCTAATCCATATTTCAGACACTCGTCACAAGCAGGTTGGAGGTTCAATGGTTTTACTTATTTCATTGATTAGATAACATTATTCATTAAAATATGCACTGACTGAGGTTACATTCAGTTTAAAGCGTAAAAGCCTATATTTGTAAAATATACAAAGTAATATTTGTATCCACATTTGATACGAGAGTACCAGAAAGTGTAAGAAGGCACGGCAGCATTTCACTCTTTGTGCAAAGGAATAAAAGCAAAATCTGCAGGTCTGACAGGCACACACACACACACACAAAAGTTTCCAGTGTGGGCCAACTTGTATGGACTTTAAAGCAGCCTGCTGTCAGTCATTATTAGCTGTAACGATGGGCCCATTTTGACACTTCAGAATAAAGTCTTGGCAAATAGCCCTGGGAAGAGGAGACACATGCTACGAGATGGCTTTTTCCTGATATAATTTGTGGCTGCAAATTACAAAACAGAGGCAGAAATAATGTGTAAAGTCAAGTTTGGTGAGAGAGAAAATGGAAAAATTTAGGGCTGTGTGCCACTCTAATGGATATCCTTGTGGCTGGGAGAAAATGGGACTCAATAATGTGTCCTTAATGTCTGCCAGCGCTGTTTCAGGGAACGTATCAGAAGAAATGTCCCCTGCCATTTCTGAAAGCAATCACTTAATGGGACGGGCAAATCTCAACAAAATGGATGTACTGATCTATTTCTGGGCTTGACAGATGGAATAAGTCTGTGGCTCTTGGAAGACAAAAATGAAAAAGGTAGAGAGCGAAGAAAAGAACAGGCTACAAACAAGAGAAGATAAAAACAAGCCTTTCACGATTCATTCAGTGAGACAGCATGCCTGCAATGCCTGTGTGTGGCTTAAGTGCAGACACTGACAGGAATTTCAATTATTTAATTAGGGAGGGAAAATGAAAAGACTTAAGTGTTGTGATTTCTGCAGTCTTTCATAGATCAATCTAATGTGCGCTCACATTGGAAATCAACCAAGATGGAAGAGGGGCAAGTGAAGTAGCGTCTTCTAAATCATGCAATTAAAATGGCAAATTAGTTTCTTGATATATTCATTTAAGTGGTTAAGTGGAAATGTTTCTCTCCTCGTTCACGCAGCTGTCTCATGGGTGGGTGTCGAGAGGCAGCGCCATCCACATGCTCTTATGATTAGAGCTGCAGTTCATTTGCTGAGAAAACGCTGAAAGCACTTGCTACACAAATTAGCCATTTGAAGGCTTGAAAATTCAATTCCGAAGAGTTGATTTAAGTATTTAGGCAAAGCGTGGCTGGAACGTAAAGATTTAGAAGCATTTTGGCCGCTAATGTCAATAACTTTCAGAGGCCATTATAGGTTTTTGCAGCCTTGTGAACAGGTTACTAGCATTTCACACTTTATGGCTCATTTCCGTCACATCTCTATTCTTACAAGATCTAAAGGCAGTTTTCCTGTTGAACAGCTTTGTTGTTAGAATGTGGACATTTTGTCCATAATGAAAGGTCATCTGATGCTCAGTCACTTGTTCCATTAGCACGAAGATGGATCGAAGCTTCTGATTGATAGGAGAGGATCTGTTAGTGGCTTATATTTGGCAGAGTATATGAAGAGGAATGGAGTGCGGCATTGAACTGAATGTAGATACATGAAATATCCTGAAAAGTATAGATAGAGCTAAGTAATAGAAACACATGCAAACAGAAATTAGAGAAAAGTTCAAGGACTCTAGGCATAAAAGAATCATCAAACATGCATGTGATGAAGAGCTGTCCTCGTGCACTGTGATTATAAATGGAAGGGTATTTTGGATTTCCTCAGCTGTCAGCATTTGATGAACATAAAAGTTTGAGAATAGATTTTATTATATATTATTTATGAATAAAACAGTCTTGAAAAGGTAAAAGAAAAACAGCTCATCATTTTAATCATGTGTTTATATTTCCATGAATTGAATAATTTATTTTGAGCGTGTCTTTGGAAACAGTGTTCAAGAAATGATGCTGAATGTTTGCAATTATTAGAAAAATTAATCATTAAGGAATCCAAAATCCCAGTGATTACTATAGAGGCCAGGACATGTTGGAACCGGACTTTTCATGAACATACATTTATATTTTGTTAATATCTCACTTACTGAGAGAACACAACTCTTTCCACTGAATTCGATGGATTGGCAGTTATTGTGATTTGTATAACCCTTCCTTATAAAAACCTACAACAGCTTTAAAGTGTGTCGTTTGTCTACTTCAGTCTGCAACTACAAAATAATTTATCATGTTTTGATTGCATCTATTTCTGTACACAGAACCCCTCGCTTTTAATACCACAAGTAAAAGTCCTTCATTTCAAAATCCTACTGGAGGTAAAGTACAGATGGTCAGAAAAATGTGCTCCTGGACCTCACGACATCGCTGGCCGTGCTCTCAAAGTGTGTGCACATCAGCTGGTGGATGTTTTCACAGACATTTTCAACAGCTCCAGTCTGTAGTGCCCACATGTTTTAAACAGTCTACCATCGTTCCTGTCCCCAAAAGACAAAAACATCTGTCTGAACGACTACCGCCCAGCTGCACTCACCTCCATCATCATGAAGTGCTTTGTTAGTGCTGTTAGTTAAAACCTACATCACCTCCTCCGTCCCTGAATCACTGGACCCTCTGCAGTTTGCTTACAGAGCCTTTGCCCTCACCCTCCACACAGCCCTCTCCCACCTGGATCACACCTGGACCTGACCTGGATTCACTGGGTGAACACTGCTCAGCACATCAGCAGGCCGGAGCTGCCCTCCATGGAGGAGCTCTTGTCACGACCTCGGACACAGGGAAGGAAGACTCAAATGCACAACTGCAGAAACAAATGTAAAGTGTAAAAAAAAAAACAATTCTTTACTTTAAAAAAAATATATAATCAAACTCAAAGCGCTCACGAGGAGGATATACACACTTTTCAGAATAATTACTCTTCTTGACACAGCAGTTAATTTCACATGATTTAACAAGACAAACTGGCACAAGACAAGGGGAAACAAGACTATTTATACAAGAGGTGAGTGGGAACAGGTGGAAACAATTAGGGGCGGGGCAGACGATGGCGGGAAATCACACAAAGACAGGAAGTAAAGGGATCTGGATTGAGAAACAAGAGGTAGATACAAAATAAAACAGGAAATGACAACATGAAAACCTCAACAAACTTGACGAGACATGACAGCTCTACACCCAGTGGTGTGTTCAGGATCATCAAAGACCCCCATCACCCGGGACCACAGCATCCGGGCCAAGACCAGCAGACTCAGGGACAGTTTTATCCCACAGACCATTAGACTGTTGAACTCCTGAACTCTGTGAAGTGTCACTACTTACATATGTTGATAGTACCCATCTGTTTATTCCACATGTCCACATATCTATGTTTTATTACAGTATACAATATGTATACAACATTCTGTTTCATCTTATTCTATTTTTTATATACTGTACAGTATATATATATATATATATATATATATATATATATATATATATATATAATTGCACCGTTATGTCTCTTTACTATTTTATAAAGTATTTTATTTCTTATTTCTTAGATAGTAAAGTACATAATATATTGTATTGTTGGAGGAGCCAGGGACTTGACTTGAAGATTTTAATTTCCAATGCTGTAGCTGTTGCATATGACAATAAAGCTTTTGAATCT
The DNA here is from genome assembly GCF_900634415.1 of Cottoperca gobio. NCBI lineage: Eukaryota > Metazoa > Chordata > Actinopteri > Perciformes > Bovichtidae > Cottoperca > Cottoperca gobio. The sequence continues at coordinate 956,106 of NC_041368.1, read as the reverse complement.
TGAATCTTTGAAGCAGACATAATAACTGAAACCCCTGTGTGGGTATGCAGGGTTTATTAATAACAAATCATAATTTGTAAATGTATCATCTGTTTTGTGTGTAAAATCAAAGTAAACCAGCAGTCAGATACATGTGCTGGAATAAAAGTACAATATTAGCAGCATACGTTGGAAATACTAAAGTAGAATACCTCAAACTTCCACTTCCCTAACCCTAAAAAGAGTTTTAGGGAAACGTGCAGATACATATATATCATTGAAATGTCACTTTTTCAGCTGCTCACCACAATAACAACCCACGCACTGTAAGAACTTCCTCGGCCAGTAAAGCCTGTAATCCAGTCTCTACAAAAGCAAATGATGAACTTCTCAATGAGCCAGGACTATAAAACAGTTTACAATATGAAGACAAGAATTGAGTGTGTGGTTCATCTTGTTCGGACAGCAGGTGCACAGGAACAAGCCCACGTGCATGAGGATTTCAGATGTGCCGAAGTTTAGTGACTGCCAGCCACACACTCTTTGTAATTACTCCGGTCACATTACCTTCACAAGTGCTGCATGAGCAACTTACCTACTGATGATACCACATAAATGTAGACTTTTCATAACAAAATTAATCTCTGAAAAGCTGTTTGGATTCAAGAAAACATGGATTTGCTGTTCTGTCACAGAGGCATATTGTCCACTTTGATGGTGCATGGGAGGATATCAAATGCCCTTCTGGCTGCCACTCTCCAGATGGAAGAAAATAGCCTGTGGTCTATAAAAATGAAGTTAGATGTAAGTACAGCACTCAAATCTCGGGGAGAAAAAATGCTTTTTCTGGGGCATTTTGTTGTTGTCAATTGGTCTGAGCAACTTGCTGTAATGCAGGTAATGGAGCTACTCTACTCCTTTCATCTTTGGGGTTTGTGTGTGTGTGTGTGTGTGTGTGTGTGTGTGTGTGTGTGTGTGTGTGTGTGTGTGTGTGTGTGTGTGTGTGTGTGTGTGTGTGTGTGTGTGTGTGTGTGTGTGTGTGTGTGTCAAAGCAAAGGGAGGCCTGTCTGGATATTAGAAAGAGGCACAACAGGAGGAAACAGCCAGATGATGGTCAGACTGGAGGAAGCATCGGGTCAGAGTACAGTGAATGGATCTACTGGTGTGAGCTGCTCCTTCAAACATCATACCTCATATCCACATTCTTCCTACTTATAATGTTTACACTTGACAACACTTAAAAGATGTCATTATCTTCCCCTCACCAAAACAGGAAACTGCCACAAACACTTAGTTCTTTATTTGTGCCTATGATAAAATAAAACAAAAGAGAAGAAGTATGCAATAACATTATAAAAACACACAGGTGGAAAGAAAAAAAAGACCCGAGGGCTTGTATAAGGTACCAACATAATATTGAAATTGCAGACAGCTTGTGCTTGTTTGAAATGTTTAAATATCTAAAATTAAGAAAATAATGCAACATCCGAACTAAAGATCAAGGACAAGAAATAAATAAAGACAAAGATCATATGGAAAAATATTTGATACACTGTATCATACTTTATTTACATAGTATTGTATGCCATCAATTGAAGTTGTTTGAGATCCTTTTTCTTATTAGAAATGAGGAGTAAAGCAGAATATATAGAATATATCTTGGATATAAGACATGGTTAGTTCTGTAGAACAGCATTTATTGAAGATCAACAGATCTGGTGTAATAAAGTGAACAAAGAAACCATGACATTAAATGTGAGGTGAATTGTAGTTTGAAATAATGGGGCAGTGTGAGCACTCCAGCTAGAGTTGGTCACCGTTCTAACAATTTATGTTTGGTAATAGAAAGATAGAGACTGGTTTAACATGTGCTTGCCCATACTATATCACCGTAAGATATGAAATGATAAATCATAGTGTAATATACGTAGGTGCACAAAGTTTTTTCTTGACAATATATGTCTTACTTTCCGGAAAATACCAATATGTTATGCGACTTCGCTGGACACAAAAGAGATGATTGTTTTCCAGTTAAGCTGATCATCAATGATTACACCTGAGAACTTAACAATGGAAACATATTCAAGTGCTTTATTAGATCAAAGAAAGGAGGCATAGATGATCCCATCTAGAACATTGTTCATAAGAGTTATTAGCCCATGTACATCTTGGCTTATTTTGATATCAAACGCACATCATTGATGTATATAAGAAATACACTTCCTATTCAGAACTGACTGGAGAAGCTTTGTTTGTTGACCATACACTAATATCTCTTTTCCTTTTTAAAGCTGCCTCAATATTTGTTGCACTACTTTGTGGCAGTGCAGCAAGCTGCAAACACAACATTTATAATCACATTCAATTGTTGCCTTTTTACACATACAGCAGACAACATTCATATTTGAGGCAACCTGATGAATGAAAGTGTTACATTCAATCTCCTTTCCAACTCCAAGGGAAATATCTGGCACTGCTAAACACTCCACTACCTTGTGTTTACTGGCTAGTCGCTGGCTTTGACTGGTGCTGGGCAGGAAGTGTACAAAAGGTTGGTGTGTTTGTTTGAACCATAACAGCAAACTAGTGCCGAACGGAACTGCAGAGTCATTTCACATTGGTCATCATCTGACCATGGAAAAACACTGATTATGACATGCATTTTGGTTTGAGTCATTGAAACCACATGTCAAAGTTTCATTTGGTTTGGTTTGGCTTGCAATCACTATAACTTTCAGCTTTAATAGTTTTATCATTTTCAGTCCATGTTTAGTCAACAGTGTCGGGCCTGTAGCTCTTTTTATACATAGTTTATGTCAATGCAGCAAGCAGGACAACAATCCTAAACAAACAGCCAAGCAAGCCGGGTCAGTCACATGACCTCTGAGCATGTGTTGTTGTCAGCAGTAATCATATTAACACTTACAGATTTCTATGTAAAAAGTCCTAAGGAGGTCAAAGACACTTGTATCCAAATGTATTCTATGGGACTGTTTAACCAAATGTTTATGTTCCACAAATACAACGTAGATCAGGAGAATATGTACACAACTTAAAATTATTTGTATTTCTTTTATGTTTTTATTTTATTTAAAATGGCCTTACTGGATATTGGTAAATGTTTTCTATGACTGGAATTACAGTAAAATGATCACAAGAAAAACTGTAACAAGAACATGTTGTTGGTTGTTGTCAATTTAAATCCTCTTCTGCGATGTCCAGCTCACTGTGCTCAAAGCACTGCCTTTACACTGTAAGTTGCTTCTACAACTTCTGTCTATAAGTATATCATCCTTTGTGATTCATATAGAATGAAGTACATTTTAGAGATATCATAAATAATAGATTTGATTGGTGCACTACTGATCTGTGCTCACAGAGTATGTGGAAATACATTTACTCCTGAATGTAACTCAAATTCATTGTAACACATTTACAAAACCTCTCAATTTGTTTAATGTATTCAGCAAGTGAAAACGTTCAAACTTAATAGGCATATTAAGACTTAATAAGAGTTTAAACGTTGTGACAATGTTTGCTTTTAGAATTTAAAAACATCTGAAGCAGAGCAGCCACAGATTGAATGCCTGGCTCGCCCTCCACTAAAGCCAATTCAGTCCTCTACTTTCAATCAAAACCATGAAGTCATCAGTATTACAGCTGGCCGAGCTTTGGCCATTTCTGTTTTTTCAGCAGATTCCCAAAACACAAAACTGCTGGGTGCTGATTGGCCAATGTTCGGCCTGGCCTTTTGTCTCAGCGCTGTGTTTGTTGGAGCCCCAGTTTCTCCCTATTCACCCCGTCAAACGCTACTGCTATTAGCCCGCTGGAAATCTGCCTGTCTTGGCATTGTTGGATCTTGTTGTATTTTGTCTTCATAAACATCTTCATAAAAGAGGTTGATTAAGGTAAGATAATATGGACTGTTAAACTGTTGGTGTTTATTTAGTTATTTGTGTTTTTGTGTGGTTTTTATTTGTTCTATGTTTCCCCATGTGGAGACACAGCTGCAGTTCAAAGAGCTCCACAGGAAATATTGCAAATATTAGTCATTGCTGTATCACAAATGTACACACCAGTTATTGTCTCACTTAATTATGTTTTACATGCATAGCCAGCCTATGTGACCATGTAACTGCCGTGCAGGGACTAAAAAGACATTAAACCCAATGAACCTAGACCTAGAGATGGAGAACTGTAAGTCTTAGTCGTATTCTCTTTATTTTGGTGGGTCAATGTTCTCAGATGTTTTAAAGGGATATAAGACATTTGAAGTGAGAGTTGAATCATTTCTGGGGAAAAGGTTGAGTGATGCAATTGAGAGGAAACAGTCAGCCTTGAGGTCAGTGCCAGTCATGAAAAGAAAATGAACATAACTATTTTCTTTTCAAGGTGGGGCTATCCTGGCTTGGAAGAAAATTAATTCCTAAAAAGGTATTTACTATATGATTGATTATTAAATATAATAATTATAATTGTATATATGCCACATAACATTGACATTCTGAGATCATGCTCATGTGCTTTACATGGTGGGGATCAATTGGATTTAATAAGTGCTCAGGTTTAGATTGAGGCAGCTGTTGGAACTTGCCAAAGAGGCTGCTCAGAGGGAAATGTGATCCTGTGGAAATACAGAGCTCTTCAATGAATACACAGAGCTCTTCAAGGAGCATCCCGTTCAGGTTTCAGACATAACAAGATATATCTATCTATCATCCTTTTCCCCCTAAAAGAAATCCATGACAACTCTCAATACGAAAGAGAGGATGGCTGCAGGATATTGCATTCAGATGGAACAATGAGCAATAGATGTATCAAGTATCAAAGCATCGCTGGACTCGACAGAGGCTGGATGTGTGTGTGTGTGTGTGTGTGTGTGTGTGTGTGTGTGTGTGTGTGTGTGTGTGTGTGTGTGTGTGTGTGTGTGTGTGTGTGTGTGTGCATGCACTGGGGAAGGGGTGGGTGTGTACGTCCATCTTCAGGGACTGATCTCCTAGAGAACAAAGTGGAGCATACACACACAGGCGACCCTGCAGCTCAATCCATTGGAAATAATATGTTCATTACAACGCAATTACTGACACTTAGACCCTCTCTCACTGAAGTGTGTGTATGTGGGTTGGAGAGAGGAGGGGCTCTGCCACTGACCGCTGATGCTAAATGACCTTATGTTCCTCTGTATGTGTCTGTGTGTGTCTGCAGGTGCAGAATGTACAGCTTTATGGGTGGAGGTTTGTTCTGTGCAGGAGTGGGGAACATCCTCCTGATCGTTTCCACAGCAACTGATTACTGGATGCAGTATCGGCAGTCCAGCAACTACATGCACCAGGGCCTGTGGCGCTACTGTATGCCGGGTAAATGCTTCCCACACAACGACAGCATTGGTAAGTATTGCCAAGGACTGTTCATGTAGATTAACTTTCAGTTAGCTCTACAGACATTTCTGAAAGAAGGAGCCATTCAAGAAGCATAAATCATTTAATTGGTTGAAGTAAAGCTCACTTTTACTTGACAATGGCAGTAACTGTGTCAAACATTCAGCATGCAAGCAAACAAGCTTGCCATCTGGACCCCAATGTCTTTTCATTCCTAATCTGAATTTGGAAGTGCAGCTTCATAATGTTAGGTAACATCGCTCTGACGTCTTTTTTTACAGGATTTCAGTCTAATGTTAGAGAAATTAGTGACGATCACAAACACAAAACATTTTAATATCACACACTACAGAAATGAGGGCAATATGTATCATTACATTCCACTGTGAACTACACAGAGAGTAGTACTTGTGTTTAAAAATAAATAAATTGCTGTGATACTTTGATATTTTATAAAGAAGTTATGGTTATGGTAATGTTTGGGTCATGGTTATACTTTACTGTAAGCACAAAAATAGTAATAAAAATAAAAACTCCATAATAAACTCTATAGTATAGTGCGATATGTGTTTCATTGCTTCTGTTAGAGATGAGCTTGATATATTCAGGATTTCCATCTGACGATGATGAAATTAGAAGTTTGGTCTATTTGTTCCTCAAAGTTGTTCATCACATATGGCCTGAACTGGGTCACATCTCATGTCAGTCCCCTCTGTTGACTTGCACGGACCCAACCAGTGACATTTGACCCTGTCCACAGCCCACCTAGATGCCACCCGTGCCCTCATGATCCTCTCTCTTTTGGCCTGTTTCATTGGCATCATCATTGGCATCATGGCCTTCATCCATTACTCCTCCTTCGACAGGTTTGACAAAACCTTTGCTGCAGGCATATTGTTTTTCATCTCATGTAAGTTCAACTCTGTTGTATTGTTTTTGTACTTTGCTGGTGGGTTTGAGACGTAATTTACATTTGAATTGACTTTAACTGAAGAACAAAAGCATAATTTACAGCTTCCATGAGCAGGCAGTTGTTATGGTTCCCCATCGGTACAATCTCTTCCAAACACTTTCTTTACCTTTACCTTTTTTAATCTTTTCTCTGACAGGCTTTTTAGTGTTTCTAGCAATGGCAGTGTACACTGGTGTGACTATTAACTACTATGGGAAACGCTATGGAAACTGGAGGTTCTCCTGGTCCTATATCATTGGCTGGGTGTCAGTGGTGCTCACCTTTTTTTCAGGTAAACGTACAACCCAACAAACCAAACTGCACAAGTTTTCCTCTCTTTCACAGCGGTGCCATCAAATTATTTCCTTTGTCAAGGTTCTACCCATGGTGTGTTCACTTTCAGTAACATTTGGCTGTGATCGTTTTCTACTAAATGTTCACTCCTTTCAAGCTATAACCTTGAGAGAGTTCCAGAAGCAATTGCTGCACTCAGTGGAGTGTAGAGGGGAGCACAGCGTGAAGAACATATTTTATGAAGTAATGGCAAGAAACAGGCTCAAAATACGTAATAGATTTATGATTATTTTTACTTTATATCGTGTAGTACCTTTTGAAAATACGATGTAGCAGATACAATTGTATTCACCCCCACACACTGTCAAGGCATCAACTAGTACCTGCATGCATAGCTAATGGTATTCATACGGCATGTACTGTGTGTAATAAAGAAAACAAAAACTACACAATGCAATGCACAATGCACTCACTTCTGAGCAAAAACAGTCAAGCCATGCATTGGTCAACCTCTAGTGAAGCAGCTGAATCGATGATTTGACATTATCAGTAAGTGATGCTTGCAGTAAGTGCTCATCTATGAATGCACCACCATGCTGTGCAGAACCTGCTGTTCACCAGGCTTTTCAATATACTGAATATGAAGATGGGTTAGCAGCATCCATATGATGAAATACCATGATGTTGAACTGTTTTTTCAGCACAATTACAAAGTTGTACTCTGATAACTAATAAGGAAGGGATGGAAAAACAACAAGACTATCACACACATTAGAGTATTTGTTTTATCATTTGCATGTATTAATCGGATGCCAAATGAACAGCACATGTATCATGTGAAGTGGCTACTGTATAGATTTTGGACATATTAGAGATCCATTGACTTACATACAAACAATACTAAGATGGTTCTGCGGTTGAATTAAAATGACACAAATCATACATAATTGAGCATATTGGGTGAATAAACCCCACATGAGTATTCATGTTCCCACAAATTCATTAAATCACACGAAATGGTTTAACCTTTAGCTAATGGAAATTAAAATAAGTCATTTTAAGATGCATGTCATTTACTTCTCCTGATCGATAACAAAGACCTCCCCTTTCTTTCTTTTCAGGTATATTCTATTTGTGTGCCTATCGGATGCATGAATGCCCCAGGAGCACTAACTCTCATTAGAAGACTTATTATACCATCATCCAGAAATAAACCAGGGTTTATGATCATGAGAGCTGCATCGACGCTGTGTGTACATTCTCCCCATCAACACGGATGCAGAGATTACATTTGGAACATGAATGATCAAAGTTTAAGTCAGTTCAATAAAAGGATTTGGGAGAACATGGCTCTTCATTTTCATCCACAGGCACTGTGTTTATATTATGCACTGTCTTTAAGTCTGCGTCTTGACTTACCTTCTATAACTGTGCCCGGTTACAGTATTTTTCTTTCTTTTCTTTGTTTTGCGTTGTGTGATAACGTATGTTTGAAGGCTGGCCGACCGGCACTAGAGTGCCCCGTCCTAAGCTTTATAATAATGCGTGTCCATAACCAGAGAGAGTTATTCATTGGAATTAGTCTGCATTAGTATGCACATCAACATGTATAAAAGAAACATGTCATTGAAAAGTGTTATTCCTGGTGGTTTGTTATGATGTCTAGTTTAATGTCTTATATACCTTTCCTAGACGCTTGTGGGCCAAAGCAATTGAGTCCCACAAAGCAAAAGACATACGCGTTTATGCCTACTCATTCATAATTATGCAGTAAGCGTTTTAACTCGAAATTTTGAATACGTTAAAAAAAAAAAAAGAAGTGCTTGCATGGATACATTTTATAGTGAAACTATAAAATACCAAAACGCATTCGGTTGCTTTGTTTTAGGTCAGCTTTAAACATGTTTTTCACACGGCTCTATCTCAAAAACTGTCTACATTACAGAAATACTATCGGGATAATAAAGGACCATAAAGGACATTTAATTTGGCAGACATACTGTATGTAACATGGATTTGTATATGTTTTTCTGTAAGCCCTAAATACGTATCGGTGGAGTAACCTCCTCTACATCCCTTTATTCCTTTGCTCTATTGTTCACTATCACCAGCACGGCTGCTTTGAAAACTATAAGCCAAGTATTACCCGATGCACTGCTGCAAACCTCTTATCCAAACGCGCCACTTAAAGGAGTGACGCACTGACCGGCTCAACATTTTACTTAATGAAATGGCCACAAAAAAGCCGCTTATCCGCGGCCAGAGAACGGATCCTTAAGACGATTTCATCACCATTTGTTTCATTTACTTTCTAATTTTCCCCTAAAAGCAACTTGTTATCCTGGTGCGCTCCATAAAGGGGATTGACGCATAGTCAGGTGCAGCCGGGTTACCTCCATCTGCTTCGGCCATGTCTTTAAAATGGCTTGTCTACAAAACGTTTTAGTGTAGCCTATAGTTTTGACTACAAACAATTATGAAATTATTTATAATATTATTATAATTATTTTATTTGTTTTTCCAATTAATACTACTTGATGGAAACATACATTACACAATATGTATCTAAGAGAGGACGGATGTAATTACTTTTTAGAAGATTGTGCACATTTAGCAGTAGCTTTAGTCGTCTTCACAGACCTCACCTTCCCAAAAGGTGTTTGATTTGCAACCATCCAACTATGCTAATCTACATTTTGAGCACGTCCATTTAACACAAACCTGTGAAAACTAATGCAGCAGAACAGCACTTTTCCAGCGCAACTGATTCCCAATAATTAATTTGTTCTCTCTCCATCTGATCAAATGGAAATCCTGTCCTCCAGCCCAAGGATTACAACTTCCGCTCTAACAACTCCCCTAATTGCCTAATAGCATTGCAGTGTGAATTCTGCCTACATTAAGACACTTTCACATTAACCAGGCTGATTGGAAATGTGATGACAACACCATATCAACAAATTATAGCGCAGCTTTCTTTTGCAAATGGGCACAGGAGCGGCACTTGTACTCTCCCAGATTTTAATACCGACAATTACAGCCAATTTGGGCGGAATTACTAGACAGACCTGTAGCAGAACAATCCTCCTGTGACCCAGGCTTCATGACTTCATTCAGAAAGCAACATGAAGTAAGAGTGCATTGGTTACCCGAGTACATTTTCGGCATGAATAACTCATAGAAAGTAATTATAGAAAGATAGGAATAATCAAAAAGTTACATCAAATCGTTCAGCTCCATGCATCTTCTAGGGATATTATAGAAATATTCCAGCGATGAATATAAATTAAAAACGTGATTTTAGACTAGGTGAAATGCACACAAATAGCCTAAATATATCTTTCAGCACCATGGCGAGCCACCACAACAACGTCCTATACAATATTTAATAAGCATCACAAACTGCAGGTGCATGGTAAATCGTGTATAAGAGATAACAAGCACATCTCCTTTGTATATTTATAATTTATATTTAAGAATAATTTTGTTCGGAAACTGTAGGCTATTTTACAAACTATATTTAGGCTAAATAAAGAATAATTCTTCCACGAGGTCAAACTGTGCTCGCGAATCGTGCAAAACAGCATGGTTACTAGGCGACCACATAAGCCCCGTTAGGAGCCAGTGGAGATTCTCAGTTGGATTTTCAGTTGCTATTCAAATGAACTGTGATGCGGTCACAGGTGCGCCGCATTTCTGGACTCTGGTTTTTTTTCCGCCAGCTTGAAACGTCTCAGCCAATCAGAAGGAAGCACATGCCCCTCACATCTCCCATCCGCCCATCCAGAGCTCTAATTGGCTGATGCCTAAATCAATTTCCCCAATCCGCTCTCTCTCTCTGAATAAATGCTTGTTGGATATCTGCCCTCCCACTGATATCTATGTAATGCTCGACGTAGTGCCATTCACTGATCACACACAAGGGCTGCATTTAAGCCTGGGAGATTTGAAGAGAAGAGACAAATGTTGATGCAGGTTTAAAGGCAGGAAATTAACAAAACCAAACTAATATCATGAGTATGAACTACGTGTCTGCGGTGCCCACGCAGAGGTCGACATCGTTTTTTATTGAGGACATCTTATTGCACAAACCTAAGCCGCTGAGAGAGGTCATTCCCTCGCCTTTCTGTAGCTCTCTGGCCTCCCGGATGCCCATGCTGGAGTATGGATACCCACTGATGCCAACCCCAATACTGGCGCCACATCTGCACCATCCTCTCCACAAGCCAGAGCATCATCAGTACTTCTTCACTTCTGGTAAGCATGCAGAGAACCTGTGAGGCAGAGGTGCAGAGGTAGAGGCGTGAGTCAACTTCTGTCGCAAATATATTAGGCATGCCTGGACAAAACAATAGTCTATTAGGCCTACCGGTAGTTATAAACGCTATTTTTGTTTATTTAAATTGGAAAGTTATTGTCAACACGTGTGAATATAGCGATGTATATTACCCTTCATTAATGAGTATGGGAATATAACATCATTTGCAGTGACAGACGGATTGAAAGGATGACAGAACTCTGATCTGGTGGAGCATCTCAAGAAATAACAATAACCAACTTATTCAGTATTAATATTAAGTTCTCTTTCACTGCCATAAAATGTGTCTAATTGATATTATCTTATATTTCTTTACATCTAAATTGAAGTCCAGCTGTTTTCAATAATTATTGTCTCGGATTATTCAGTAAATAATTAAAATAAATAAACAGCCATTATCAAACTATAATTAATCCAAAGCCTTTTAAATGTGTTATAGTGAACTTAGTTTCTCAGATTTGGTTTGTTTCTTTGTTGTTGTGTTGTTGTTTTTGAAAAGTTCGAATTTCTAAACACCGATTCCTGTCACCTGCAGGGATGCAGATGCCCGCCTTGTTCCAGCACCACGCAGAGTTACCGGGGAAGCACTGCAGACGCCGGAAGGCCCGGACGGTTTTCTCCGACTCGCAGCTGTCTGGCCTGGAGAAGAGGTTTGAAATCCAGCGGTACCTGTCCACACCGGAGAGAGTGGAGCTGGCCACGGCGCTTAGCCTGTCCGAGACACAGGTACACACACACACACACACACACACACACACACACACACACACACACACACACACACACACACACACACACATGAAAGCAGCAGTTAGGGCAGGAGATGCAGGGATGCTCGGGAGCAGGGTGTGTGTTTCTGAATGTGGTTCTTTTGTTTATTCTCCGGTTTTAGAGTGGCGACCCAACAATCCACAAAAACACACAAATAATTGATAAATTGGCAAACATATATTAATTGGCAAACATATATTAATCATAAAATAATATATAATATATTTAAGTTATGTATATGTAGCTATAGCACCTGTATATATATACTATATTCACACCTGAAGAATTGCTGTTGCAGTAAGCCTACTAAATATAAAGTAAATTCAGCAGTAAATAAAACCTCTATTGCACAGGCCACCTCTTTCTGTGTCGTTATTTAAACAACCTAAAAATTAAATGTAAAAAATATTTTTGGCTATATATTGACACATTTTTGGATTTCTTTAGAATATAGGGGATCAATAAGGCATCAATTGCGTATATTTACGATGTGTCTTGTCATTCACATCCCTCTTACATTTCCTCCGTGCAGGTAAAAACGTGGTTTCAGAACCGGCGGATGAAGCACAAGAAGCAACTGAGGAAAGTGCAGGACGAGCGGAAGACCCCCGGGGAGCTGGAGAGGTCCGCCGAGAACTCTAGCGAGAGCGAACTGAACGACAAGAGCGCGGAGGAGCTGAAAAACGGACTGGAGCCGGACTCGTACATGCTCGAGGAAAACGACGACGATGTGGATATCGAGGACGACATTTGCTCCCCGGATCATCTACTATAGTAGGCGGCAGGGTTGTTTTATACGGAGCAACTTTCACAATGTAAATGCACTGTAGATAACACTAGCTTTTTTGAGCCCTTCAATTACAAATACATAAGTTACTGTTTTAAAAGATAATGGGGGAAAGGCTATACAATACCATTTTAATATTTATTCAAACATGCAAAGTGGCCCATTTGATTTATAACAAGTGTCCGGTTTACTCTATAGACTATGAGCATTTTCTTGTTGTCTAACAAAACATAGAATGTGCTTACATCACGCGATTATTATTATTAGCGTAATATTACTAAAAATCTAGACATTTGTTTATTTCAAAATGCTACACCTATGTATTTTACTTTTTTTTCAGACGGAAAATATGTACACATGAATATAAATAACCCAATGGAATAGCTCTTTGCTTTGTATGATAGACGCATCATACAACCCCATCATTTTGCACTTGTATCCTAAACGAAATGTTCCGTGCTACTCTTTTTTTATCTTTTAATTAGTCTACTTTTTATATTTTATTTGCCGTGTATCCATATTGTTGAACGTTTTGTAAATCAAGTTTTGGTCGAAGACACTTCAATGACTTATATTTGTGTCTGTAAATATAAATATATATATATATATATATATATATATATATATATATATATATATATATATAGCATATAAATGATGAATCGGTTCTCGGCTTCGTTTATTCTGTTATACCTTTCTTTATTTGAAAGTTCATCTGTCTTCGTTGTTTATATTTGCATACCTCAATTTAAGGAAGAATGATTTGGAAAATTCTAAAAAAGAACCATATATAACTAAAATATAGAACTAACTAAATATAGAAGTAACTAGCGTGTGCATGTGATCCTGTTATGGCGCTGACATGTTCGCATGAGCTCAAACGGCTCTTTCCTCGGCTGTTGTAACCGCTTGCATTAGGAAGCAGTCTCCACAGCATGGAGCTCAGTTCTAGATGCGAGGCTGCTTGTTCTCGATGGGTTTCCTGCGTGGTGGCCTGGAGCCTGCTGTGCTTTAAGCCAACAAACAGAAACGCAAAAGACAGACAACAAGGAATTACACATAGCTGTGAAATGCTTACACCAGACTTCAGATGGATACGATTTATTTATGTTCTGTATTCCTCGCTGAAGAATCTCTGCTTTGATCTATGTTCATTTATACATTGAACACAAATCCTTTTACAAGGATATTTCAAATTAAATGATGCTTAGTTGAGAATGAAATGTACTACCAAGCAGCAGATTGTTTAGTGTATTTGTTATAATGATCTTTAATACAGGGCAGGGATAATAAATAACCCTAATAAATGCACAGTCTTTCAAAGTGTAAAGGCTTGATGGATGAAAATCACTCATGACACCAGTCAACAGATTCAGATGTTAATATTTACAGTACATGTCCTGACAATCAACATAAATATTTATAAATACAAGAATAAAATAAATAAAAAGGATTCTAGTGGTGCAGCTATGTTGATCAGCTCTGCTTATGGCATGTGCGAAACATATGTGGTCCTGCAGCAAATGCTCCGAGATCCAGTGGTTTCATATTGTTCATGAAAATGTTTCTTTTCATTTATTTTGAGTCACTATGGTCAACACCACTGTTAATAAATTAATATAAACATATCTATTGGAAAATATTCAAATTTCAATTTAAAAGTATGAGAATTTAATATGCTAAGAAATAAAATATGCCGAAAATGTTGTGTAATAAGAAACCAGGTATACAAGCATTTCATTAAATTCCTTTTGGCAACATAAATCTGGGCGTTTGGTGCACAATGTGGCCATGGGAATTATTTCTTCCTCATCTTTTTATTTTTAATCAGCTGAATTCAGTTGTGCAAAAATGTAATAATTTTAGACATTGAATTTTGTTACTGTTTTGTATTGTTCATGGAAGCATGGAAATGGAAAATGGAACAAAATAAAAGAGAAATCTAAGAAAAAGATTCAATATAATATATTAGCACGTTTTGGCATTTTACTAACTAAAGAATTTATGTTTAAGTAATTTGGAGCTGGAATTTACTGCAGCAGTGTAATGTTGCCTGTGTCCTAATCAATATACTGGACTCAAAGAAACCTTTAATAAAAAGTGTATGCACTATTTTAATGTGATTTCATTAATTCACTGATATTTACCAATCGTCCATGCAGCAGGAGATCTCATTTAAATACTCTTTAAACAATCTTGTTCAACAGATGTTCAACATATCAACAAACATAAAATCCACTTTGCCACATTTGAACTTGTGCCCTCTAGTCCACAGACAAACGCTGCTGTGAGACTGTAGAAGCAGATTAATCAATGAGCTCTTCCTCAGAGTGTTGTCGTCAACTATTTATTGTCCAATTATTATATAACATATAAAATGGTGGAAGAGTTGTAATTTCTAATTTGATAACACACACACACACACACACACACACACACACACACACACACACACACACACACACACACACACACACACACACACACACACACACATTCCAGCATCTTACAACAGCTCTTATTACATGTATTAAATTGTTTTACCACAAACTGCATCTCTGACTGGGCATTTGCACAACAACATGCAATCCTCTCTTGGCCTTCGTACGGGATTGTCCAACCTTTCCTGCCTTTTGAAAAGCAATTCATGCCATCTTCAAAATATGATTCAGTCAGTGGGAAAAAAAACTATGTGGAGACTAGGCCATGTAGAAGGTGATCAATTAAAAGATTAAGCGTTTTGCAACACATGGACGCATCTGCATTTGGACCTAATAGCAGGGCCATCAGCTCATTTACAGGAAGCTTGCCGCCTACTGAAAGCGTGCTTCTCACATCAAAGCATCCATGTCTCCCTTGGCTTCCCAATGGGCAAAAAGGGATGCTAATTTGTCCCCTTCATGTATAGCAGCGAAAGACTCCTTCAATTAACTGGATTTCAATGGCAAAAAATGAGTAGGTGGGACCTAAAAAAGACGCAGAGACTCAGTCTGGATGGGCAGCGTTTCTCATTAAATTAAAAAGGGATTTGTCATTGTTTCCAACCTCGCATCTGAGGACTTAACACTAAAAACACAGAGCTTCAAAGAGTCCATGATGGGTTAAATAGAGACTATAATCTAATTAAAATATTGCACAGAGGTAAATAGTGCTTTGATAATGATCTAAGGGTTCAATTAGTAAAATGAGCTGCTTGAGTGTTTTGTGTTGGGGAGGAGTTACTACTAGAATATGGCTACAAAACGCAGGACTGAGACCAAATAAGCGGAACTTCAAAGTGTCATCTTTCATTTGAGCAAGACTTTCTAAACTGTAAAATAAATGGAGGAGAGAAACAAAACCCACAACAAAGGTTATGTGAACTATTCCAGGTTAAACAGTGTCACCAGGTGTCATGGGTGAGATAATGTGGGCATTGGCCAGTGGTCTGAGAAAGTGAAGGAGGGGTCTAACGAAAAAGAAAAGGGCTAGTGGTGTTGGTGATTCTTTGATTCATGAATGTATGTGTAATAGGATATAGAGAGAATGAGAGGAGAGAGAGAGAGAGAATAGATAGATATAAGAGAGAGAAAGAAAAAGGAGAGAGAGAGAGTAATAAAGATAGAAAAAAGAGAGAGAGAGGGAGAAAAAGAGAAAATAGGAGATATAGACTAATATACACATATATACACAGATAGAAACAGAAAGAGAATATAAGAAGAGAGAGAAAAATATAAGGATACAGATTATCATAATATACAAATATACACATATATATATACATATTAACATATATATATAACATATATATATATATATACTATATACATACAATATATACATATATACATACATATAGTATACATATATATATATACATACATATATTACATATATACATACATATATGTACCATACATATATATACATATATATATACACATATAGATATATATATATACATATACACATATATATACTTATACACACAAACATATATATATATATATAGATGGATAGATAGATAGATAGATAGATAGATAGATAGATAGATAGATAGATAGATAGATAGATAGATAGATAGATAGATAGATAGATAGATAGATAGATAGATAGATAGTGTATATATATAATGTTCAAGAAAAAATGGTTACTGTGTGTGTGTGAATATATTGCAACAGGAATTTACAATTATTAAGAGCTACAGCAATTTATAGTTCATCTTAGCACACTGAGAAATAATTCAAGAACAACAGGTTTGCAATAATAGTTGCATGAGAACAGTGTTCATCCCACAGTGCAAAGATTAATTTCTGCCATGCTGCTCTTTGGGTGGATCATCTTTATCCACCGCCTCCTTTTTAGACTCATGTCAAACAGTATTTGCACACACTTCTTTGAATATAGCTTTTTTCCTATATGTGCTTCATAGATAAGGATTTGACAGTATAATGGGTGCCTTAAAATGTATTTTCAGTGATGTGCAGATTTCTCAAGTATTTAACTACCTACCTCGGGAACGCAGCGACTGCAAAGACTGACTTCTTTGTTAGGGGTGCTTTATATGTTTACATGGTCTTGATGCCAGTAATGTTTGCGTATAGAGAAGATAATATTAAGATTTTGTATTTTGCAATATAGCATGGCCATTTCAAGTGCAATAGTTCTCACCAAGACTGTGCGTCACAGTCAGTGAGAGCATGTCATTAAAGCGTAATCACACTACCTCAGCATTAGTGTTACCATGCTGCTGCAACAATCAACAGGCTAAAACAAACTCTCAACTATAATCCGTTACTACGCTGTAGAAAAGTAATGATACAAACTCTGCAACAATAGAACGGAGAGAACTGTAAGATTTAGTCAGGAAGCAGCAGGTACAGCTGAATATCAAGCCCATGCCAAAGTGCTTTAAACTGCAGTTCCTTTAACAGTCAAAATAAGGCAGTTCCAAATAAAAACTGCTCATGTCTTTTTTAATGTTCACTTCAAGAATTTAAGGTCTCAGAAGTTAGTTCCACTTTGTGTAACTTGTCTTAGTGGCGGTTTTGAACTTTTGTGGCTACAGTTATTTCCAAGATTTAAGCAAGCACAATCCCAAATCCAAGCATCGAAATGACCATTGTAAAACTATTTTTGCTAGAAATAAGTAATGCAATGAATTTCTTACCAAATCTGACCTGGTGACACACAATGTTGAAAGCAATATTTATCTATTTTTTTGTAATTATTTTGAAAAACGGTAATGGTAATGAATGTTGATGTGACACGAGGCAGCATGTTGTATCTTTGAACACAAATATCTTTGAGAGCATGTATTCCATGAGCTGTTGAATTGCATCTTGATTCAGACAGCATGTACTTTTCTGAAGAGTGCCACAGCCTGCTTTTCTTCTTCATGCCGTTTTCTAAAGACTTCCAGTGTGGACAGCTGGGAGACGTCCAAGTCCTCCAAGTAAGGAGTGTGTTCAATGAAGCCTTCGGACTGGTGCTTCTTTCTCTGTTTTGGTTGAGACTGTGCAGGGGGTTTGGCTATTGTCTTGGCATATTCCAAAGCCTAAGATTAAAAGAGAGGCAGAGAGAGATACACATATGTTAATGTTATAACTAATTACTGTATACACGCTGCAGTCAGAAATGGTACTGGTCCTCCAGAAATGTCTGTAAAACATCTGTCCATGGTTATATAACTTCACTGATACATTAAAATATAATACACACTGACAACGTAACTCAAGTCAAAATGCATATACAGCCTACCTACTAACCTATCAGCTGTCTGGAAAGATAACATCACTGCTACAGGATCCTGACATGAAGTAACAAGACGCCTTAAAAAGCTCACCATATAAATCATTAATAGTATCACACATGATAAATGCTTTTCACATCACCA
This sequence comes from Cottoperca gobio, assembly GCF_900634415.1. NCBI lineage: Eukaryota > Metazoa > Chordata > Actinopteri > Perciformes > Bovichtidae > Cottoperca > Cottoperca gobio. The sequence goes on along the minus strand of NC_041368.1, from coordinate 937,752 downwards.
GTTGGCCACTCTGGCTGTAAAACAGGACTTGCAATAAGTAGCAGGTAGCAAGTCCACCATAGTTGATCAAGATGACCTAGTAATATATTTGACATGTACATGTAGTAAAGCATTCATCTGCACTTTCTCTGCAGTACTCCTTTCTGTAGTATAACTTACTGTGAAAAAGACACACACACACACACACACACACACACACACACACACACACACACACACACACACACACACACACACACACACACACACACACACACACACACACACACACACACACACACACACACACACACACACACACACACACCTTCATCCTGGGAATTTTCTTGTCATTGCCTTCCGGGTCCTTGGCCAGTAGAAAGGGAATCCTACTTATCTTTTTGTTCTGCTCGCGGATCACATTAGAATACAGCTTCTGTCGTTTCATTTTCTCAGCATGATGATGGTAAAAGAGTGAGAGAGAGGGAGGGAGAGAGAGAAAGAAATAGATTATAAAAAGGGGTTTAATTAACTGAGTCATTTCTCCCTTAAGGCTGTTCTCTTTGTGCATTCCCCTGGCAGAGCCTCTCCACGTAGCCCAACGAAACCAAACAGAGCGAGCCATTCAGTGGGCCCATCAACATTTACACATATCATTCACTAATAGGCTTGGACCTGAAGATGCCCAGGGCTCAATCTAGTGTAAATTGGCCAAACATGCTCACTTTTTACAACTGGGGATTAACAAAAGATACATCACAGCACAAAGCACTTAACTTCTTATGGGTACTCTCATTTGCTTTGTAAATGTAATTGTATCTGTGGAACAGCATGGGAGACTTTAAATGATGAACTCGAACAATTGGAAGAAGGTTAGTGGCTACACAACGACACCAGTGGACATCAGGATTCAGATACAGAAGACGGTGAAAGAATCTTGTTTGACCAAACTAATTCATTTCTTAAAGCTGACATTTCCTAACACAAAATGATGACATCATAGTATGTAGGGAGGCTTTTGTATTGTGTTCTTCTATCATTTTATATTTTTTGGCTAGAAAAAAATGTGTACACTAGTCTATAGATTATTTATTATTATCTACCTCATATTGGCGAAAAGCTCTCATAAAATGGATAATGCATAAAATAATATACCAGACATCTGACATGGAAGCTACAGGGCAGATGTGCGTCTCCCTGCTTGTGAGGTCCTCTGCCCAGTGGGAACAAAGAGTGACTGTTTGTCTCACTCAATCCAGCCTATATTGGCCTTTTTATGATAAATGAGCCAAAAAAATTGACAGGCCTGCTCATGCATTATTCAACAACATCTTAATCTATCTGTGCGGTTTCTGGATAAATGAACCCAACTAACACAAACTGAAGGGATTTCTGGAGATATAACACTGACTGATGTTGCAGGTCAATACTTACTGTCTTCTCAATGGCTGTGTAGTCAGGACCCAGGCCTTGCAGATTCATTTCTGACTTCAGCTGCTTGTAGTATTTAAGACTGTATGCCTGAGAGATAGACAGGGAGGGAGACAGAGGGAGAGAGGGAGAGACAGAGAGAGAGATTTTTTTATTTAAAAAAAACAAACGGATTACATATTTTTCATTTGTACAAATTATTTTTAAAATAAAGTGCTTAAAACAAAGAATACAAATATACACATTTAACTCTTGAGCATCACAATTCAAAAATCATAAACAATTATTTTTGTATCACTACCCTTCTACGGCACAACATGGGTAAAAAAGTACCCGCATCGACCCACAAAGCCACCCGATGCAGTAACACAAAAACCATTCCAGCTCACAGATCAAGAAAGGGAAAATTAAAACAATGACCCGCAGCAACCAAAAACAAAACATTCAATGAACAGCCGGAACACCAAATGACCAAATAAAGCGATCCCCAGAAACACAGCAAAGAAACATCCAGTCGTGCACGAAACAACACCACAGGCCAACACGGGCCACCCTCGAACCATGCCGTGCCCTAAAAAGGGGTTTGCATAGGTTTGTGTTTCAAAGAGGGTTAACAGAATAATAATAATAATAATAATAATAATAATAATAATAATAATAATAATAATAATAATAATAATAATAATAATAATAAAGAAACAAAAACAACTATCCAATAAAAACTTGTTCAAAGTGTAATTCATCATCACTGACCGAACAGATAATATTTTATAACTTTGTTTACAAAACCTGAACACTTATGTAGATGGCCAGTTTGGCTTCTCCTGAGAGGAAGTTTAGGAGCTGCCACTGTTCTTTCTTATCTTGTTTGTAGGCAGCTCCCATGATAAAAACTCTCTCAGTAAAAATAACATCAAAGAGACTAAAAACCAATGTTAAAAGAGAGAATAAACCTGTGAGTGTCTTACACTCAGTGAAAACGTGGAAGACAGTCTCACGTAGATTACAAAACGGACAATTATTTAAAAGAGCAGGATTAATAATAGAGATAAAGGCATTTGAGGCGATAGCACCATGTAAAATCCTCCACTGAAGGTCGGCAGTCCGCTTTTTGAGGGAAGGTTTGTATAAAATCCTCCACTGTGGGCCCGGTCCGCTTTCTCCACCTAGTCTATTTCTCCACACATTGGAGGGTCTACTGCACAGGCCTTTTCTGTTAATGATTTTTACACAGTTCGCTGAAAGTTGCTTTGTCTGTTCTGTGCAGCGACAGTTTTGCCGGGTTAGTGACCTTGAGCAGGGGGCCGGTCAGTTCTCTCAGCCCTGGGCTCAGGTAGATTTCTGGAAATGGGTCTGCTGGGTCTGGAACGGTCTTTCCATGACTGTATTTGATGAGGAGGCTCCTCTCCTCTCCAGAGAGTCTCTGGCTCCAGTGCTTCAGGATCCTCTTTGTTAAAATCATCCTCATCAGTTAAAAACAGAGCAGTATCCTGCCCCAGGTTAAAAACTGGAGTCTAAAAGTGGCTGTTCGGCTGGCCAGGTGGACTAGGCCCTTTCCCCCCTCCTCTCTGGATAAATACAACACCACTTATGGCACCAATGTAGACCATCTCAAAAAAATCTACCATTTTCTTCTGTTTTTTAGCTAAAAGGCCTGAGGGAGGGTCTACACAGGTCAGACGATGCCACAGTTGGGACGCCACAAGGTTGTTTAAAACCAAAACCCTGCCTTTAAAAGACATCTGAGGGAGAAGCCATTTCCATTTGGAAATCCTTCTCTCAATCTTTTCAGTGACATTGTCCCATGTCTTTTGGACTATATTTTCTTTTCCCAAAAACACACCTAGATATTTTATTCCATCTTTTCTCCAGGCGAGGCTCTGGGGCAGAACTGGGAGATCGCCACGCCTCTCCCCGACAGCTAGAGCTTCACTTTTCTTCCAATTCACACTCGCTGCAGATGCCGTGCTAAAATCTTTTACAATATTGGTAAAGATATCTGCTTCCTTCTGGCTTCCTATGACAACAATGACATCATCCGTATTTTCCTGAGGAGAGGTTCAAGGGAGAGCGCATAGAGCATTCCTGACAGAGCACAGCCCTGCTGGACCCCTCTACACACTCTAAAAGGAGCACACAGACTACCATTGAACTTCAGCACACTCTCAACTTCACTGTACAACACCTTGATCTTAGCTATGAATCCAGGGCTGAACCCAAACTTCTCCATTACATTCCAGAGGAAGTTGTGTTCAACCCGTTCAAAAGCCTTTTCCTGATTTAGAGAAATCAGACCAATATTAATGCCCAATGAGCTGGCGACCTCCAAAACATCCCAAATTAGGTGGACATTGTCTACCATGGACCTGCCGGGCACACAGTAGGTCTGATCCCGGTATATGACCTGCTCCATAGCCTTCTGTCCATTCTTTTTCTCCTGACCAAAGAAGAAAGCATCCATCTCGGTGGCATTTTGAAACCGGGACCGGACCAGTGCACCCTGTACTTTAACGTCTAGTAGATTGGCTAAAGCCATTTTCTTAGCTTTGAGGATTTCAATATATCCTCGATCTTCTGTGGATTTTTTCTAGTTCAACTATATCACCCTCCAGGTCTTTCATAGATCTGGTGATGTCTTGTGTGACATTGAGGGTAAACTATAACTCTTTTGAAAGCCTTGTTCTTACGCTCTCAAACCCAACATGGAAAACAATAAAGCCAGTTTTATTTGTTACTGTGTACCGCCCTCCTGGTCCGTATTCTGAATTTCTATGTGAATTCTCAGAATTTTTATCAAGTTTAGTCCTTAAAACAGATAAAGTAATTATTGTAGGTGACTTTCAATATTCATGTGGATATTGATAGTGACAGCCTTAATAATGCATTTATCTCAATATTACATTCAATTGGGTTCAGTCAAAATGTACATGAACCAACTCACTGTTTAAACCACACTCTGGACCTTGTTCTGGGATATGGTGTTGAAATTGAAAGTTTATCAGTATGTCCACATAATCCTCTTTTAACCAATCATTTTTTAATAACTTTTGAAGTCCTGTTACTGGACCACAAGCCAGTAGGCAAAATATCCTACGCTCGATGTTTATCTGAAAGTGCTGTGACTAAATTTAAGGAAGTGATTCCATCAGCACTTGATTCAATACCAGGACTCAATATCAATATAATGGAGGACTCCAATGCTAACTTTAGTCCCTCCCAAATTAATCATCTTGTTGATAGCGCTGCAGCCTCACTGCGAATAACACTTGACTCTGTCGCTCCTCTAAAGAAGAAGATCATAAAACAGAAAAAGAAAGCTCCATGGCTTAATTTACAAATCCGCAAACTAAAACAAAAGTCGAGAAATCTTGAAAGTAAATGGCGTTCCACTAAATTGGAAGAATCTCGTTTAGTCTGGTTAGATCATCTTAAAAGGAATAAGAAGGCTCTCCGTAATGCAAGAGCAGCTTATTACTCTTCCTTAATAGAAGAAAATAAGAACAACCCCAGGTTTCTTTTCAGCACTGTAGCCAGGCTGACAGAGAGTCACAACTCTACAGAGCCTTCTATTCCTGTATCTCTCAGTAGTGACGACTTCATGAGCTTCTTTAACGATAAAATTATAATTATTAGAGACAAAATTAATCTCCTCCTGACCTGAATTGGTAATGACTTAACTTCAACTGCCAGAATTTAAAAAACATCTGTAACTCCTGAAATATATCTAGACTGTTTTACTCCAATCAACCTTAACCAACTAACTTCAACAATCTCATCGTCTAAGCCATCAACCTGTCTTTTAGACCCGATTCCAACTAAACTGTTTAAAGAAGTTTTACCCTTAATTAACACCTCGTTATTAAATATGATCAACCTGTCTCTATTATCTAGCTACGTACCAAAATCCTTTAAAGTAGCTGTAATAAAACCACTTCTTAAAAAGTCTTGATCCAGAGGTTTTAGCCAACTATAGGCCGATATCTAACCTACCCTTTCTCGCTAAAATCCTTGAGAAAGCAGTTGCAAAACAGTTATGTGATTTTTTACATAATAATAGTTTATTTGAGGTTTTTCAATCTGGATTTAGAGTTCATCATAGCACAGAGACGGCACTGGTGAAAGTTACCAATGACCTTCTAATGGCATCAGACAAAGGACTTGTCTCTGTTCTTGTCTTGTTAGACCTCAGTGCTGCTTTCGACATTGTTGATCATGACATTCTACTACAGAGACTGGAACATTGTGTTGGCATAAAAGGAACCGCACTAAGCTGATTCAGGTCCTATTTATCTGAGCGATCTCAATTTGTACTTGTTAACGATAAATCCTCCATGACAGCCAAAGTCAGTCTTGGAGTTCCGCAGGGTTCTGTACTTGGACCGATTCTATTCACCTTATATATGCTTCCTTTGGGCAATATTATCTATAAACTTTCATTGTTATGCGGATGATACCCAATTATATCTATCAATTAAACCAGATGAAACCAATTAATTGGCTAAACTTCAAGCATGCCTTAAGGACATAAAAACTTGGATGTCTAGCAACTTTTTGATGTTAAACACAGACAAAACTGAAGTTATTATACTTGGCCCTAAATGCCTCCGAAACGCATTTTCTAATGACATAGAAGCTCTGGATGGCATTCATTTGGCCTCCAGCACCACTGTAAGGAATCTTGACATCATCTTTGATCAAGATCTGTCGTTTAACTCCCACATAAAACAAATCTCAAGGACTGCCTTCTTTCATCTACGTAACATTGCAAAAATAAGACACATCCTGTCTCAAAATGATGCAGAAAAACTAGTCCATGCATTTGTTACTTCAAGGCTGGATTACTGCAACTCATTGTTATCAGGTTGTCCCAAAAAGTCGCTTAAGACTCTTCAGTTGATCCAAAATGCAGCGGCACGTGTATTGACAAGAACAAGGAAACGGGATCATATTACTCCTGTATTAGCTGCTCTGCACTGGCTCCCGGTAAAATACAGAATAGAATTCAAAATCCTTCTCCTGACTTGCAAAGCAATTAATGGTCAGGCTCCAGCATATCTTAAAGATCTCATAGTACCTTATAAACCAACTAGAGCATTGTGCTCCCAGACTGCAGGGTTACTTGTGGTTCCTAGAGTCTCTAAGAGTACAATGGGAGCCAGTGTTCGGGAGGCAGACACTCTCCACATTTAAGAGTAGGCTAAAGACTTTCCTTTTTGATAAAGCTTATAGTTAGGGCTGGCTCAGGTTTGCCCTGGATCAGCCCCTAGTTATGCTGCTAAATGTATAATTTGTGATATTGGGCTATACAAATACATTTGATTTGATTTGATTTGAGGGTGTGCTGTTGACAAAGCATTTTTATTTCAGTCTTACCGTGGTCCCACCACTGCCTAAGACTTCTAAAATCACCCTTCCTCTGTCTAAAAACACTCCAGAAATAAATAATCTAAAAAATAAATGCAAAAGTTAAAACTGAGTTAAAATGCCAATATGCACTTTTTGGCTTAACGTTTCTAATAAAAACATTACATAAAAGTAAAGAATGATCTGTAAAACCAGCCGGGATAATGCTGCACGTTTTAAAAATATTAAAATGATGTTTGAAACAATAAATACGGTCCAACCTGGCTGAGGAAATCATTTTCTCCCTAATGTGAGTCCATGTATATTGTCTGTCATCTGAATGCATCCTTCACCACACATACACCGGACCATGGGACTGGACCAGCTGCCTCAGAGCATTCTGGGACGCTGGACTATGCGTGGTTGCGATCCAAAGATGCATTTCTTGTACAGTTAAAATCCCCTCCCAAGAATAATAAATCCTCCGAGGCACAGCCATTTAAAACATCATTAACTTTTTGTATAAACAGCTTCCTCTCTGCACCGATTGTTGGAGCGTACACATTTATAAAAACAGCTGTAAAAAGGTCAAACCTTAATTTGACTAAAAGCAACCTCCCCAGTGAGACTGGAGTAAAAAACTTGGAGAAGAGTAAGCCCACTCCTCCACTGAGAGAAGTGTTGTGGCTTAAAATTACTTCCCCTTCCCACTCTCTCCTCCGGTTTATCTCATTAAAACTGTTGCTGTGCGTTTCTTGTAAAAAAAAAAGTACATCAACATGTTTCATTTGTCACCTTTGTTTTAAGACTCTAGCTCCATTCACATTTAAAACACCCACTCTGAAAGTATCCATCACTACTGAGATGTTAAAAGCAAAAAAAACAAACAAACATATTAATTAAAACACGCATCATCATCAATATGTATTTGTTTTTTTACTTTTACCATACATTTCTTTAATCTATAATACTCTTGGTCAGTGAGGCCGGACTCCTCTCTTTGACTCATGTGGAGTCTGGCTGAGGTATTAAAAACTACCAAATCTGGAAAGTAATCCTCCACCTTTACACCATGTTGGTTTTTAATTTGTTAGAGGAAAACTTTTAAACTTTCAGCCGTATACATTGTTTCCTTCTGACTGTTACTTAAATTAAAACCAGGGATATCACCGCCGTCCGACACACACTCATCCTCACTAAGACTCTTGTCTGTCTGTCCCTGCCTTCTCACAATCTGTACCTCTTCCCCAACTTTACTGTTTTTAGCATCACTGGATGCCTTCTTCGACCTTTTCTTACGTTTGGCAACAGGTTTTTGCTGTACTGTCTCCAGTGCTGTTGCTGCCTCTTCCTTCTCTATCTCCGCTTCCTCTACATGCTCACTCCATGTAAATCTTTCTTTTCCTGCAACTCTCCTGTCACCTCTGCCGGCTCTCCTCCCAACCCACCTACCTCCTCTACGCGCACCTCTCCTGCCTCCTTTACCTGCTCTCCTCCCAACCCACCTACCTCCTTTACCTGCTCACCTCCCAAACCACCTTCCCTCTCTACCTGCAACTCTTCTTCACCTAGAATATCTTGGTCATTTTTTCCTCTCATCATCTACTCTAACATAGAAGCGGAGGTTGAGCTCCACATCCTGGTTATTAAGAATCATATATAACTGTGAGACACTACATGTTTAAGTAAATGAGACTTACATCTAGACAGGATTTTTTTCACCGGGGAAACAACTTTCCCGTGTCTGGACAGCTCTCTACTGAGAAACTCATCAGTTATGAACGGAGGGACGTTAGAAATGCAATACCTGTCTCAATGACACGGTTCACCTTCTCCAGCTGATCCAGAAAAATGACAACAGCACCGTTCATCCGCGCCAGTGACTTAATACTGCTGTGTCCGTCCTTTTCCCCCACAGCTAAACCGATCTCCTCTACGCTACACGGGAAACCGGCAGAAATCTTAATGCCGTGTTTCCTCGTGAGCTTGGCAAAATCTGCATTTACCATGGTGTCAGATGCCGACCGACGAGACCGGCAAGAGAATACCCCACACACACACAACTCAAACACCACACCCAAACGCATCAAAAGTAAACTAAATCAAACTATCACCAGTAAATTAAGTTAAATTAACACCCATTATTAATAAAAGAATCAAAAAGAAGAATCGAAAAGCACACGCTCAGCGTCTCACTCGCACACAAACTCCCAGCATGCACTCAGAGAGAGAGAGAGAGAGAGAGAGAGAGAGAGAGATATTAAAGTTTTGCAAGTCGACAATCGCTGTACCCCATTGGTGCTATCAAACACTTTGAATCTAACCTTTGTGAAACTGAACTCCATTAGTTTTGATGGCTTTCAAAATGGCACCACGGCCCAACACAATAAATTCCCGACTGCAATTTTCATAAACTTTGATGTGTTCAAATGGTGCATTTAGAAAAAAATCACTATTAATACACCAAATGTCAAACAAACATTTTATAAACACTCCTTCCTTCTCGTATGGCCGTGTCACTAGCTTGCAGAAACAAACAAAAACAAAAACACTGATAAATCAGACGTTATAATGCAGTGGACTCCAGTGCACTATAAGACGGTGCACATGTTCACTACTGCTGATATACTGTACACACTACTGTATCCTTAACTACAATATAGACATAGTATGTTTTTGGTATGGAGAAATATCTGACAAAAATAACAGTCTCAGATGATCAAATGGGGTAAGGTGAGCTTATGTGCATCTATTTGGGGGGGTCCTTGACCAAGCAGCGGACGGTGGGGCTGGTCCTCTCCCCGGAGGGCAGTATGACGATAGGGCCTCAAATCCGGAAGGGAGGGTTCTATCCGACCACAGCACACAGTCCAAAGCACTCCTGCGTTGCCGGAGACCATTCACCATGGGAACCTTCAACGCAAACACAGTTAGAGAAGAAGGGAGGCTGGAGGAGCTGGCACACTGTGCCGAGGAAAGGGGAGTGGAGATCCTGGGAATCCAAGATCATAGAAGAGTGCATGCTGAGGATCAGATCGTGTATCACAGAGTGGAGAAATGCTGGTTCATCACCTCATCTGCGTGACGAAACGAGGCACAAGCTGCCACTGGCGGAGTGGGGTTACTGCTGAGTTCTCGGGCGTGTAAGGCTCTCCTTAGGGCAGTGGTTCCCAAATGGTGTGCCACAGCACACTGGGGTGCAATTAGGCCTATTGCATTTAACTGTACACAAGGTTATGAATGATTTTTTATTTACTTCAATGTTTCTCCTAGGTATAGTGCTCTGCAGGGTGCTGCCTGGGCTGGATCAGGTCCGTGCGTGGCGCAGATTTTTTAAGTTCTCTCCTTACCTTTTCTCCACTCTGTCTCTGACTGTAATTGTGTGCGTTCGCGCACATGTGTGGGTCCGCCCCTCACGAAGCAAAGCAGAGGAGAGGAGAGAATGTAAATATGCAAAGCAACTGAAACTGCACATAAATGAGATAAATGACATAAGTGTTTAGTTTGTTTAATAAAAGAGCACCTGTTCAATGTGAAAAATGAGTTGTGAATATATTAAAAAAACAAAAAACATCTTGAATTTCAGGGGGGGGGCGCAGCGCAGGAAAACACTGTACTTTATCGGTACTTTGTCCTACACACTTATTTCACAATATAGAAACAATAGGTCTTAAATGCTTTGGCCTAAATATAAATAAAACAATCATTAAAAAAAAGAAATCTGTCAAAGCGAAGCCGTTTTAGCCATTTGCAAATGGTGGGAAATATTGGTGTGACACATCAAAGGCTCTCTGCTAGTGTGAAGGAGAATAGCTTCTTACAAGGACTAGGCTAAATAAATGTTCACAGAGTTATAACAGTGACACAGTGTGTTATAGAGGGGATTTTTCCCGGATATGAACACAGGTGTGCCTTGAGATTTTGGCTTGGTCTTTGGTGTGCCTTGGCCACAGAAAGTTTGGGAACCCCTGCCTTAGGGTACACTATCACACCAACAGGATCCTTAGTGCTAACTTTGATGGCAACCCAGTCACAACTGTCATAGTCGTGTACTCACACACCAATGTGGCACAAGCTGAGGAGGTGGAGAAGTTCTATGAGGACATTGCAACAGCGGTCCGTGATATCCTGGCTCACAACTTCCTTGCAATCATGGGTGACTTCAATGCAAGGCTCGGACCGGAGAACGCACCTCTCACGTACCACAACTCCACTAACCGCAATGGCGAACATCTTGCAGCCCTACTTATGGAGCACGAGCTAGTAGCTGCGGACACCATGTTCCAGAAAAGAATGGGCAAAAGATGGAGCTTCCAGGATCGGGCTACCGGTATGCAACGTCAACTGGACTACATACTAGTAAGGCGAAGGTGGAGAAACTCCATCTTGAACGCTGAACCTTACAGCACGTTCAACTCTGTGGGCTCTGATCATCGAGTGGTCCCCAAACCAAGCCTGAAGACCCGGTATGGAAGGCTTTCTCGGCCAGCTCTGGCCTTCAAACCAGGTACGCAGTGGAGATGAGGAATCGCTTCCAGCTGCTGGGCGAGGAGGAGGAGCCTAATGCCAAGTACAGGCGGTTTGTTGCTGCGAACGTAGAGGTGACCAGTATGTGTGTTCCAGTGATGGAGAGGAATGGAGTATCCCAGAGGTCCAGGCATCTGGAGGTCATGGTAGCGCGTGAGGGAGTGGAGGAAGCACACCAAGGCTTTGGGCACGAGCCGACTGCAGAGAATCGCATGGTATCGAATATGGCAAAAACAGCTTTTCGATACCTACGATAAGATCAGGGGGGAGGAGCTGTTGGAGAAGGTGCAGAGAGTGGAGGCAGTGCATGGTGAACAGCAGTACGGGGAGGCATGGAGGGTCATCAATGAGATGAGTGGGAGGAAAAGGTTGAAGGAGGGACAGGTGGCGGGCGACAGCCCAGAAGAGAGGGTAACCTCCTGGTTCACTCACTTCTGAAATCTCCTGGGAACACACCTGACAGTGGATGGACCTGAGGAAGTGATACCTGTCGTCCTCACGAATCTCGCTATTGTCCCTTTACAGTCAGGGAGTTTGCCAAAGTGAAATCCACACTGAAGCAGGGAAAAAGTGCTGGGCCGGACGGCATCCCTCCAGAGGTCTGTAAGAACTGTGATCTTGACGACATTATCCTGGAGTTCTGTAACCGCGCCATTATGACAAACAGCCAGCCTGATATGTGGTCTCTCTCTAACATCATCCCAGTGCCTAAGTCCGGAGATCTCTCGAAGCCAGACAACTACCGTGGCATAAGTCTGATTTGTGTCATTGCACTTGACCCCCACTTGATAGAGAACCAAAACTGTTTCCGAGAGAAGAGGACCACTGTGACCCAGATCTTGGCCTTGAGGAGAATCATCGAGGAGGTTAAGAAGAACGACCTGACAGCGGTACTGTGCTTCATCGATTTCAAAAAGGCATTTGACTCGATACACAGAGGCGTGATGATGAAGATACTCAAGGCCTACGGTGTCCCTTCCAATTTACTCCAGGCCATAGGGACTATGTACAAGGGTACAAGAGGAAAGGTGGTAACCCCAGATGGCAACAGTGAAGAGTTTGACATCCTGGCTGGAGTGTTGCAAGGGGACACCCTTGCCCCCTTCCTCTTCATCATAGTCCTAGACTATGCGGTCAGGAAGGCCATCAGTGGACAGGAGCTAGAACTCGGCCTCACAATAACACCTAGGAGGTCGAGACGACACCCCGCTCTAGTGCTAACGGACCTGGACTATGCGCATGACATCAGTCTGCTCTCTGACCGTGTAGGAACTCCTGGGCAGAGTGGAGACAGAGTGCGCCAAGGTTGGCCTTCAGCTAAATGCCAAGAAAACTGAGTTCATAACATATAACATCCCCCCCGGACCATCCACCTCTAAAAACAACATGAGGCACTGCTCTAAAGGAAGTCAATTATTTCAAATACCTGGGCTTGTGGGTCAACTCGTCCGAGCAAGACCTTAAAGGGAGGAAGGCGCTTGCATGGAGGGCCCTGAACGGCATGACCTGTGTGTGGAACTCCATCCTCCCCCGACAAATGAAACTCAGCTTCTTCCATGCAACAATGGCGTCTGTTCTCCTGTATGGCAGTGAATGCTGGACCCTGAAGCCCACCCTGCAGAAATCCCTAGATGGGTGCTACACGAGTATGCTGCATGTGGTACTTGGCATCAACAAGGATGAGCATGTCACCAACACGCACTTGTATGGGGGGGCGCTAAGGGTGGGTGAGAAAACAGCGGTCAGGAGAATGAGGCTGGCAGGTCACTGCCAGAGACACCAAGAGCTGCCAGCCAGCAAACTTGTGCTGTGGGTGCCAACACACGGGCACCGATCACAAGGGCGTCCCGCAATAACATACGTGGATATACTCAGGAAAGATGCAGGAGCAGAAAATACTGACGAGCTAGCCAGATGCATGGAGGATCGGGATGACTGGAAGCACCGATGGAGGGCACGTCTGAGGACGACCTAGTAGTAGTAGTAGTAGTACACACATCCCACCAGTGACATTGTTTATGCTTTCAGTCACATTAGTGCCGTTGCGTAGCTCCAGAGATGGACCAACACTTTGGTCCAGACTGAAATATCTAACTATTGGATGGATTGCCGCAAAATGTGGTACAGACATTCAATGTCCCCAGACTTGAATGATCTCCTGACACCATGAGGGAGACACCATTTTAAGTGAAATGTCTCAACAACTATTGGATGGGGGTCAGGAAATGTGGTACAGTTATTAATGGTGCCCAGAGGATGTATTCTAATTACTTTTGTCACTAATCCTAATAACGACACCAGCAGATCAAAGTTTGCACATATCCAGTGAAGTATCTCGTTACCTACTTGATGAATTGGCACACATGGTTACCAGACCAATGTATCATAATGACTTTGTCATTTGTGGGTGTGTGTGTGTGTGTGTGTGTGTGTGTGTGTGTGTGTGTGTGTGTGTGGGTTAAACATGTTGCATGTTTATCAGTACCGTTACGGTACAGGTGCCCGAAGTGAAAAAAAAAAAAATCTAATGAGCAAAATTGTGGCAACTGCTCTGATAGTCATCTCTAGGGATGGGCATTTCAAACAGAAATACTATTTGGATAATCATTCGAAACTATTCGATCATTCTAAGAAGAATCAGATGCGCAGACTGAACTTGCCACACGTTTTACCAGTAATGTTACTACCAGGCGGTGCCTAAAATATATATAAATATATATAAAATAAGGGAAAGAATATTTTTAAGACGAGACAATAGTTGCATAAACTATTTTTATAATTTAGTTACTATTTGAAAATCATGACTCGTCCCTAGTCATCTCAACAACAATCAGATGGGTTGCCATGACATTTGGGTCAGACATTACAATTCATCCTGAGGGGGACATGACTAACTGAGTGATCGTTCCATCTTTGTGTCAAAAACATTCTTTGGTTTAACTAATAACATTCCCATCAGCCTCAGCTGTACTTTGTATTTAGTGCTAATAAGCAAATGATAGCATGCTAACATGCTAAACTAAAATAGTTACCTTGGTAAACCCACTACTGTAAACATCAACATGACATCTCTATCACTGTGAGCATGTCAATGCTGATGTTAGCATTTAGCTCAGCGCCTCAGTAAAGGCCCACAGAGAAAAGTGTGGCTGTAGACTGCAGTCTGGTTTAATTGCATTTTAACACTAAAGTGATTATACATAGATCCTTGCTTAAGCGCTGTAGTTTAGTGAGATCACCTCTCAATCAAGTAATACATTTGTCTTTTTCTATGGATTGTTATGGTAAATGGGTGTCTTTGCAAGTGGTGTTCAACAATCAATGGTGGTTGTCTAGGTCAAGCTCACTACCCTATGTATTTCAAATAAGCCAGAAACATATTACTATTTACATTACCAGTGGTTGATGGGGAAGAGCAAAGTTAAAGTGATAATTCTGCCAAAGACACAAAGAGATGTACTGTATACCCGTTCCTTCGTGTGTGTGTGCGTGTGTGTGCGTCTGTGCGTGTGTGAGTGTGTGTGTGTGTGTCTGTGTGTGTCTGTGTGTGTGTGTGTGTGTGTGTGTGTGTGTGTGTGTGTGTGTGTGTGTGTGTGTGTGTGTGAGACCATGTGTGCATGCAATCCACAAGCTGCCCCAGACAAAAGGGAGCTAATCATTCCAGATATTACTGGCTGCTTTTCGGAAGGAGGATTTCAATTTGCTTTAGCCATTAGCCATGGACACAACAGGGTACCTTTCTTTCCAAGCCCCCTTCCCTTCTCCAACCCCTAAGTCACGCTCATCTGCTTTCATGCCCAGGCACTGCAGCAAGACTGCTTTACAAATTGAGCCTGTAATCTTGTCAGACATGATGGCAAACATGGTGGGAGAGATGGGAGGTCAAGGGGTGAGGAGTGTTGGGCACCACAGGATGAATATGTGAAAGCTCAAGTATAAATACAACTCTAAGCACTTAACAATACTTTCTAGCCTTTCTGGGGTCTACCTAATTCAATTGTTAGTGGATGTAACAATACATATGTCATACTATACATATAATCAATCTCTCTGTGATCATTTCCCTGTTTGCCTGCTGTTGGGTCATTTTGGGTGAGAAGTGTATCATTTGCTGAGAGCGAAGATGTTACAATCAGGTGGAGCTGGGAGTCTCTGCACACAGAGATCACTCAGTCTTCTTGTAGTGTGGCACTGAAAGCATGGCAGCAAAAAAAACTGTGTTTAAAATATCAATATTTTGTTTGTTTTATAGTCAGTTTGTACCAATGCTGGGGTTAGTTTCACCAGTAGACTGTTTTGCAACAGTCAGGGTTAGATATTGCCATTTGTATTTAAATACTTAAATACACATGGCACAGCACATCTCAGCCTGGCATCCAAAGGAGAAGGGAAAAAAACAACCACAGCCAAATCATTAAATGCAAATGGACATCTTTAGTGGCCCTGCACCTCACAGACTCTCTCCCTTCTAATCACCTTATCCTCTAACACATCTTTAAATGGCTTTTCAGAGCCTGCAGCTCTGTGGTTTATATAGTCATCATCTTATAGCAATTAAGTGTAGCTTAGTGGAGCTAGACAATTAACCTGATGTTTTGTGCCCTTAGTCACCAGAACACTCCTGCTGGATTAGGCTGTCCCTGCATGGAGACAGCTGAGGGGATTATTTGGGACTTCAAAGGGGCATTTATTTGAGTAACCTCTCGTGTACGCAGGGATTAAAGGGGAATGCCACTCAATTGAAGAATTCATGTGTCACTTTTCTTGGGTGAAACTGTACAATGAGTTCTTATTTTTCTAACTGGAACGCAATTAATCAGTATGTTTTGAGTGAGTTTCGTGGCTCTCTGTTCAAAGCAATACAAATACTTTTTTTTTTATCTCTGTGACATCACAGATTAGATAGCAGACATTTAGAGATACAATAAAACCTGTGAACATTCAGTATCCCTCCTTTCAGGACACAAACGAAGCTCAGAGACTCACCAACCTTGTAAGTGACTCTCTCCTTCAGCTGCTTCTGTTTCTCCATCTGAACCAGGTAGCAGTCAGAGCCGCTTCTATTGGTAGGGTAGTGTATGTTCACACCAGGGCTAAACTCGGGCTCTTTTCCTGAAATTGACTTTGCTATTGGGGGCAGAACTGTGAAGGAGCCTGAGCCCAGGGACAAAGTGGTGGTGGGTGTCCTGGAGAGGTTTTGTGGAAATTGCTTAGTATGAACCTCATTTGGACAATTCAGGTCCTCCCCTTCACAGGATGATGGCCACTTTAATGCAGTGGTCCTGAAACACAAAGTTATTGGTAAATACTGAGGGGTCCCATTATAACAAAAACGTATATTTCATATTATATTATTTTATATATTGCATATTCTTATTAATTTTCATATGGTGTATCAGACTCATTTTACATAAACCACTATGCTGTCATTTGTGAAATTATTTCATTGCTGGGTTTGCTCTAATGTGTCCATTATTTTCTGTTCTATTTGAACTTATTTGCTGCATTTTTTCTACATGACTGAATAATGTTATAATTTGTTCAGAAAGAGGCAGTATAAATGGTTCACCTTTGCCGTTGTTCGGGGCTATTCTCCAGGTTTCGGTGGTGAAGATGTGTGTTTACCGCTTTCTTGGACATCTGACACTTTCCTAGATTTGTTTGTTGACATCGAGATTTGGCGAGTTCAACTTCAGATGGAGGGCTCCAATGAGGAGATGCTAAATTGATGATGTCATCCTGGCCCCTCTGTTGAATTATTGGAAGGAGATGGGAGCTCAGACAGTCTCCCCACTCGGCTTTGACTCCCAGGGCAGGGGGCTGCTGTAGAGGGTGGTTGGGGTATTCTTTCTGCTGGGCTTTCTTCTCTTCGCTGATCCGGGTGACCTGCGGTTAAAATAGGATTAACAGTTTGAGGATAAAATTTTTTCATTGATGTCAATCTTGTCTATATCATTACCCTGTTTTGCTCTGACATTCAGAGCAAAACAGGGTAATGATATAGACAAGATTGATTTAAAGAATTTAGTGACTTTAGTGTGCAGGTGTGTTAATCCACAAACCAAAACATATGATAAAATCTGAGCATATAACATGTTTTTCCACAAAACCCTCTCTACCATGTAATAGCAGATATGGTCACTATCATACTTAACTTGAATATGGTGTTTTAAGCCAACTCTAAACATGGGTATAATGTTACCAAGACTTTTGCTGTAAAATGTAGACTTTTTAAATCCTCTACATTTCTGTGAGATATGATAACATACAAAGCATAGCTTGGCCTTTTTTTGAAGGCGGTGTGGAGCACAAAGCATCAATCTAAATCTACCCATTCACACCAAAAAAACAACAGCAGACAAGCATGAGTTCTAAATAAGAGGCTGAATTCTTTAGTGTGTAAGAAGGGATGAAGCTCTTCTTTGCATGATCTCACCAAATTATTTAGCAGGAGGTCTATGAGCGAGTGTCTCATGCATCTAATGCCGCTGATTTAGCAAACATCAGCTTCGCCCATTCCAGTGGGAAAATATTTATTCTCATCTGCTTAGCAGCATCAAGGTGGCTGCTCAAGTGCTCAAAATAATAATGCTTCTCCAATCCTCTCCTTTTTCACTCAGACTCCTTTTCTTTTTTTTTTATAAATCATCTCTGGCAAGCCCCAGTGCAATAACACTGTGTACACACGCACACAGACACAATCAGCAGTGATCGTGTCCACATTCCCTAAAAGAAATTAAAAGCAGAAGTGATAATGTAATCTGTGCAGCAGCCAGATGGCCCTTGCTGGAACTTAGGCAATTAAGCTTCCATACACACACACAACAAAACTGGACTTTACTATAATTTTGCTTTACTGTTTAGGCTAACATATCAAGCCAGTGAGAAGAACAAGAGTGTCGTACCCTCAACTGTTGTATTTCCAGCTTAGGGTCTGAACTGTCCTCTTGATTTTCTGCGCTGGCCGTCTCCTTAAGACTTTCATGTACCTTTAGACAGAACAGAAAGAGAAAGCAACATGCTGATACTGAAGAATGTCTTTTTGTCTATACACTGGAAACTAAAGTCTTTGCGAAAGCCCATTAAAACCTACACAACAACACATACTCAGGGGTATCAATACATTACTATCAGTGCCTGTCTTATTCCACCACATCATATTACATCAATTTTCCTGTTTCAGTTGTTCCTAATGTACCCGTTTGTGGCATGGAAATGTGTTCTGCTAATGCTGTAATGAAAATCATTTAGTTAACTTCAGGACTCCCCTCAGTGGCAGAGGACCATCTGAGTGGATCGATGGTATTGACAGGCTGAAGACTTTTTCACTGAATGCCACCAATTCTGTGAGCTTGAATAGGTGAAGGTCAGAAGGAATGAGTGGATCCAATTGTAACATATCCATCAATAAGTGTGTTTGTGATTGCATCTAATATGCTGAGATGCTACTACTATACTGGGGGGGAAACCTCCTAAACCATATTCTGTTTCAATAGGCAAGCTGTATGGTCCTTTTTCTCTAGCTTTCCATTACATTGTTTTGCTTTTGGTTATTAACTGAGCCATACATGAACTCACCAACCAAATAGGGGAATCTTTTTAAAATCACAGAAATATTTTTAGACATTTGGGTGTCGTTACACATGATCAATGAGAATAGAGCAGTGTTTGAAGATCAGGAACAGGTGTCCAGCAATGGACACACGCACACAAACACCTTTACCCATTCCCCCTGCTGTTGCCTTTTGTCACCCATTATAAACATCCCAATCAGTTGGAGCAAATGATCATACCTGTATTGCATTTTGAGCATGGTAAGCTGTGTAATATCTTTTTTACTAAATTGGGAGGCTTGTAATTGCTTCTCTGCAAGACGATGTAACAACAAAGTCTGGCAATTGCAGCAAGCTGTATTACCTCCTGTACCCGGGAAACATCTGCTTTTCGCAATGAAGACTTCAAAGGGGCTGTGGATCTTGAATTGCATTTAGCTACTATTGTGGCCAGCCCAGGTAATCTTGATTAGGTGTTTAGACTGAGGCAGGGTATACAGTGGCAGAGAGCTCCCCAGAGCTTTGGTCTAAAGCTATTAAAAGATTGTACATTATGTTGCCCTGGCTTTGAAGTGAGGGCCTGCAAGAAGAGTAGGGACTCTAAGGGGTGAGTGCAATAGCAGAAGATTGATCTGCTACTTCTGTCTTTATCAAAGGAGGCCCAAGCCCCGATGAATCCAATCATTGCTACTGCCACTCTGCCACTTGGCCGAGCTAAACATTTGCTGCATTAGGAAATTGTGTACATTTAATAACACGTCTAATTATCAGTTGCCTTCAGATGGCCGCACTCTTCAAAAGACCAAATGGGGTATTTTAAAAAGGCCTAGTAACAACTGACTTTTCTGGACGGATTGATTTGTGAAACTGATACAATTTGTATATGGAGTTTTTACGGACAAAGAAGGGTGGAGGACATCTTTGATCTTCAATATTTCCTTTAGTGCATGTGAAAACAAACAGACCTATTCCAAACTCCATTCTGACCAAGAGACATAACCAGCAGATGTTGATAACTGACTACGAACTGTGACTCTGTAGACTCAATTGAATGTGTGATTGCAGTGTGCATTTAAACAAAATATACCTTAAACACTTACAACTGAGTCATTTAATTCAGCCTTGTTTTCAATAATTATTCAATAATGCAGGACACAGAGAAGTCCAGTGATGACGGCATTTAGATGCCAAATCAAGTATGAACTGTCCAAGTTTATACAATTTGATGTGTATTCTGTTTTGGGGCAGATTGTCCTACTGCAATGAACTGCAGTTTTTACATCTGATATTAGTCCGTTTCGAAAATATGGTTTAAAATGAATTAGCTTGAAGCCTATTCAGTTTGGTTGATACATAATAATGTTGCCGTAACACACCCAATACATAGATTAATCCTATCATGAAACAGGAAATAGACTACATGCAAATTAATGCCCCTTCTTTTGTGCCCTATGTCCCCCATTAAGTAAGACATGTCTTTGGGGAGAGAGGGCGATGGAAAACTAATAAGCGAATTCAGAGGGAAATGACAAAACACAAGGGTTCCAGAGAGGGAAAGGCTCTGGCTCTGTTTACCATTGCACAAAGCTAACGGCTCTTGACTATGTAAATGGTGATGATATGAGACATTGTAGAGGGCTGGGGCTCAGATGGTTGGGGGTATTATAGCCAGCAAACAGTCTTGTGGCCCAACAAATGGGGAATGCGGGCCATCCCGACCAATTATGCCACTGTGCCAGGTGCAGGGATGTCTAAGAGCCTATTGGTAACCATGCGTCTCTGATGTTCTTGTTGTACACATCAACTCATAATAAGCACTGACATGGCCCTTTTCATATGGAGGAGAAGAAGGCAGATGAAAACAGCTATGCTCCTCTGCCAAATTAATTTTCCAGACTGGGTCAGGGCAAACAGCATACGATATTCTCCGAGTTGTCTGAGATGACAATAAAAGGCATATACCTAGATACCATTAATATTACTAAATGAGCATAAGCTTGGCTCATGCAGAAGGGAACAAAAACAAAGAAGCAAACAATATTAGCCTATATTCTGCTCAGGAAAAAAAGCTGCATTCAAGCAACTGCCTATTAATAGTGACTCCAAAATCAGAATAAGCTTTCAGTGTAAATATACCGACACTTGACTACCTTTTTTTTCACCTGCACAGTAAATACAGATCTCTGATAAATATAATGACACAACAGCACTAACCAGCCCCAGAACTGACCCCAGACTAAAACTGCTAGTGCATGTAGCCCGGGTTTAATGGATTAAGTCAATGCAAAACATACCACAGCACTATGAGCACTATCATGTTCATTTGCTAATACTAAGCTACACTTGCTTGCTGCCTAAAACACAAAACCCCTCCCACTTGCCAATAGCTGTTTGGGCAAAATACCTCATTCATAACTACAAACAAAATACGCTTTGTTCATTTCTGAAACAAACAACCTAAACTGAAAAAGGAAAAAAGGTCATCAATGGAAGCCAGTAGATAGATAGATAAAGTTAATCTCCCCATCGGCAAACAAGGTCAAACTCATAGTTTGAACTGGGATTTTAAAATGTATATTTTGTATTTTATTCCAATATATATTCCAGTATGTCCTCAATGAAACCTAATCTTAAATCATGGAAGTGTAAGAATAGCTTGGCAGCCCAAGAATCATTATCAATGTTAGTGCAGCTCCTGGTGTCTGTGTCTGTAATTGCAGCCTGTTTCAAGAGAGGTTATTACAGAGCTGACTTTTATGTTGTTGTTTTTTAAAATCACATTTCAAAGACTAATTCAGTGATATTTACCATAGTCATATGTTATTGGTTGAGAAAACTCTAAATTAAATACAAACCTTAAAGACATTGTGAGGTCTCTCCTGCTTCAGTGCATGCACGCTCACATAGGAGCCACATTTGGATGTGTTGCGCCCCAGGGTTACTTTGTTGCGTTCCACTATGTCCTCTGTCAGCCTTTCTTGCTTTTTGTTCAATAAAATCTTGGGAAATTTAGATATGCTCATTTGCTGTAATTGAGTTGGTCCTCCTTGTGTGCGTCTCAGTTCTTGCAGGTAGTAGGTATTATATTCTGGGATGAGCATAGCATGCACCTTGGTCAGTTCAGGAGACCTGCTATTATTCTCCCCAGCATTGTCACAGCTAGTTTCACGTTTCTTTCTGAATCCTTTCAGTACATTTTTGTCACTTTCATTTTTAGTGAAAATGCAGGGTGGTTTTGAAAGGTCAGCCTCTGGTGATCGAAGTTGTAAAGCGTGGTTGTTACAGTCGAGAGATGTTACTGAGCTAATGTGACCATCTTGTGGGTGTAGGCAGTATGGCTGCT
Organism: Cottoperca gobio; assembly: GCF_900634415.1. Classification (NCBI taxonomy): domain Eukaryota; kingdom Metazoa; phylum Chordata; class Actinopteri; order Perciformes; family Bovichtidae; genus Cottoperca; species Cottoperca gobio. The sequence continues at coordinate 915,576 of NC_041368.1, read as the reverse complement.
CAGACTCATTACCAGCCATATGAGGAGTCACCAGAACAGCTGGACTTGTGTTGACGATGTATCTGTATCCTTGTCTGTCACCACATGACTGACTAGATTTCTCTTCAGGGACTTGGTAATATTCCTCAACGGAAAGCTGTGAACTCTCATTGAAGCGGCCGGCTTCCCTCAGGTTGGTCCTCCAGTTGGGGTCATAGCGTAGGTCAGAGTAGGCATCATCAGTGAGCAGCTGGCTGTGAGGTTAAAGACAATAGCAAAAAAAATCATATGTTCAATACAACTAGCCTGAGACTAATATTCACATCATACGTTATAGCTCTATTGCTGAGCTCAATCAATTAGACAAATAGGAGATTAAAAACTAAATGGAATTATCAAAGAATGTCCTTATAGTATAGTCTTAATCATATCATTAGTAATCTATTTAATTGTTGGTACCCATCTTTATTAATGACATTTCCATATCCAAAGGAAGTTTTACACATTCACATAGGCCTTTACTTTGAGGTCAAAGGAACAAGAGGCATTAGACCATTATTACAATGATGAGGTCCTCAAACAAAGAGAGCTACGCCTTATCAGAGACTTCTGAAATTGAAACAGATGAGGGGGATTATGTGCCTGTATTTACAGATAATTTTCATGTTTTCACCTCCGGGCTCACTAATGAGAGTGTATTTGAGAGCTACTAGCGGGGGAATGGTTCACAAACGGCAATTTTCAGCTTATGAAATGGCTTGAAAATTGCAGGCTAAAATGCTCTTTCTGATGGTGATGAAAAGATCTCATTAAAATAAATAGCAGAGAGCCTCTTTGTTGTGCTTACTGGGAGGACGAGGGGAGCCTAATTCTCCTGCCGTTATGTTGTGCGTCAGGGGGAGGGTTGCCTAGGTGTAGGGCCCTTCACTTCGATGAGGCCAAAAGGGTAAGGGATGTCTCTCTAATGACTCAAGTTGGAGAACGCATTATTGACAACATGCAGCTGAACGCGATGCCTTCAACACTGGCAAAACACCACAGTCTAATATTTCTTGCCCAAGATACAGACACCTAAATACAAAGGCCATTGAAATATTGGGACACACACTGAATGCAAAAATGAAAAAATTGGCCATACGGACTATACTGAGATATCCTTTTGCAACATTTTTGAGTGATGTAGGTGTAAAATATAGTTAAGATGGATGAATGGAGTTGCTTAAATAGGAATCTTTTGCTTGAATAAAGAATGTCCATTGGGTTTGTAAACTATGCAATGGCAGTGTGAGTGTGGCTTACCCGCTTTGAGGAGGCAGCAGCGAGGACTATAAGAACGTGATGATGGGAATGGGACTGTGTTCACTGCCTCGGCGCTATGAAGCCTTTTGTGAGAATATGTCACGGTCATTTTCCTCTGAAACAATGCACTTTGGAAGCGGACCCACACTTGGTGGACATCAATCTGCGTGGGTTAATGACGGGAACATGGAGAATGCCCCTTTTCTATTTTGGAGGGAAATGACTATCATTCTGTGACTGCAGGAGAAAGAAGTGGAAACAACGGTACGAGTCGACAAGAGTGCAAAAACAGATGTGGTGTTGTTCTCACCATAGATGCCTACCTCTGCTCCTTCAAAAGAGAGAAAGAGAGATCTCCTTTTCAGCAACAATGATCCCTGTTAATGGACCACGAGTGACCACTTATTGTGATCCACCCAAACAAAACAAAAATCCAATTTACTTCACATGAAAGGTGTTATTCTGAAAGCACCTGAATTAGGCCATTCTCACTACAATGTGCCATCGGAGCCTGCATCTCATTAAATAACTGACACCACTTCATTGTTTAGTGATGAATGAGGGCTATTCATCTTTTATCATCCATGTACTGTTTAAAAGTAAAAGGTTTGATTGCTGCTTCCATTCTCCTTGCTGTATTCCATCTAAGCAGCACTATTATCTGCTTAATTTCAATTAATTTGTCACAGACAGTGAAAGTGACAGTCTGGTTCAATAGGCAAATGAAACAAGGTCGGTAACAAATCTCATCGTGGTAAATGGCTGATATAATGCCACATGTTTATAGAATTATTGTGATAGACAAGGCTGTAAATGTGATCAAAACACAACTAAAAGGTTATTTTCTATATTTTTTTCATCAACAAATAAAGCCTCAAGGTTTTCTTTCAGTCCTCAGCAATTGTGCCACTAACATAAATGACTGCCATCTACAGGTCATACTGCATAACTAATAGTCACATGTATTCAATAGTTAAACTTAAACATAAACCTGGTGATATTCTTTATTTCTCTCTTTTTTTAGTTCTCTCCTCTCCTTTCCTCCGCTCTGTTTCTGACTGTAAGTGTGTGCGCACGTGTTTGTGTGTGTGTGTCGGGTGCGAAGCCCCGCCCTTCGCGAAACACAGCGGAGTAAAGCTGCGCCGGTTAAAATAAAAGCGCCCCGTCAAAATTGAAAATCTCTTAATAATCTTATATTATAGGTCCGGGTCCGTATAGGTCCACGTCTGGGTCTGGACTCGGACCGCCTCTTAGTGACCCCTGCTTTAAACCCTCAGGACTTAACTGACGTCACCTGGTAAATGTTTGAGTGCGAGAGGCTACAAGGGGTTGAAATGGAAGAAATATGAATGGGACAGCACTTTGCGGTGACATATAACCTTAATGACGCCAAAACATGTTATGTACGATTGTTTTCTTTCTGCCTGAAGTGAACGTCTTCTAGGCTCTTGCCTTCCAGAGTGGATGGGAGGTAACTGTAAAATAATCAATTTACTATTTTTTTGTAAAAACAGCATCATTAAGCAAAATCAAAAGAAACAATTTTTTTACATTTTTTAATTAACCACCATAAATCCTTAAAGGTTCAATGTGTAAGATATTTCTTTCCCTCTTCTCTGCCGCCCCAAACACAAGCCAACATACAAACTATAAAACATAACGTTACACGGAGCGTACAGCCCTCAGTGACACAGTAACACATATCTGAGCTCCACCTGAAGATTAGAAGATAGCAGAGATATTTAGACTCTCAGAGTTTCAGCAGTCTGCTCTAATGAATTGGCTGGCTGGCTGGCAGGCAGGCAGTAGAATACTCTAAAACTTAGAATACAATAAATATAACAAACTACTACAACTAAAATATAAACAGGTTAACATACTATAGTTGTAAATGTAATATGCCAGGCTGAACACCCATGTGCCGCCCTATTTGTTTGCCTATTTTGTTGAATGCCTCTGTGCTTCCCCTGGTAACCTGCCATGTTTAACCCGTGTAGTCAAAGCAGGTCAACAGACGTAGTTACACTTTGTTGGTTTTGGTCTTTTAATGGAGTTTGTTTATGCTAAGAAAAAACATAGAATATTGCCAGTCATGTCTTTTAAGACACGACTAAATACTAGTTTTACTGAAGTTCTAACTTTGCCGCAGTGATATCAAAGTGTGCTCAGGGTATTCATTATAGCTTGATATAATTTTAGATGGTGTTTAATGTGTAACAGAACACACCTTTAACCACAACTAACAACTAACTATCAGGGTGTGTATATGCCCTGATGTTACTTTCAATGCCATTATTTAATTGCAATACCAAATGAGTCGCAATTTGCTTAACAAACAGATATTGAGTAACTTACCTTGTTCCTCTCTCATTCATTTGTGTATCCAAATATTTAGTCTGAAACAGGGTGGGGTTCCATTTGGCGTAGTGGTGTGCTGCTACATCAAGACTATCATAAACCTGAAGAGCTTCAGTTTCATCATCGTTTGCATCTTCATCCTCTCCATATGCCTGTTGTAAGCTGTCAGCATACTTCTTTTGAGAAAGTATGTTGTTTTTTTGGTCATGGCAGCCAATATGCATTTGTAGCTGTTGCTGGTAAGCTTTCTCCTGGGCCAAGCTCTCTGTGTCCGACTCCACTGACTCCCACTGGTTGGTCAGAACTGCTCGTCTCAGAGAAGGATGCTTCTCTTGCTCAGTTTTCAACACTCGAGACATCTTTTCATGTTTGAGTCCTTTATCCATGTTTATGTTGTAAGTCTGCTTCATGAAGTACGTATCGTCTATGTAGTTGTCAAATTGAGCAACCAACAAACAAACAAAGATAGCTTTATTGTACAAGATGAACAGCAGGCTGTAAAGGGGCAATTGAATAAGTTACTGAATGCCCACACTTAACATGTCAGCATTGTCTCACATGTAAGAAAACTGGCAATCGTTTGATTCATCTTTCATACACAGTATACTGTTCAGATGTTTTACAAGCAAAGATGAGCAATTCAGCTTCAATTTTGCAGCCAAGCCAGAGATATGAAGTACTGGTGATATAATCACTTACTTTACATAACCGGGTTTCTAAATGCCACCTGGAATATGCTTTAAAAATAATTCAATAACGATGCTGGAAACTAAGAGAGGAAAATGTCAATCTGAACTTTTCAGAGAAGATTTGAGTTTTTAACATTAGCCAGGGTTCCCATCTATTAAGGTGTTAAAGTAAAGCTATGGCTTACACAATACCAGGACCCTCAAACTGAAACACCTTAATGTAATTTGGGCCATCAATAATCTTATTATTTACATTTGTCCTACTGTGACATGTCAAAATGTCCCCTGTGAGTGAGAGTAAAATAAGACCATTGTGACTTGCCAGAGCAGTAAAAAGGTGGAACTGACACACTTAGGATTGCAGCCATCATTATTATGATGACACCTGCAAAATGTCTGCTGCTAAAAAGGTAGAATCATGGATGTATAAAGAGCTTCCCTTTGATAAACTGATTGTTTCAAGGAATACACATTACAGCAACTTTCTCTCGTCATATAAAGACTTGTAGGAATAAAGAATATGATTAAAAACTGACTAGGCATGTAATTTTAATACAAATAAATTCCAGCGAAATGAAAGCATTCATCGTTCCTGGGCAACTCAATGAAACCAAGTTAAGTAGAGAGAAAGTTGTGTATTTTTAAAGCTCTCAAACTAAAGAAGAAAACGATAACTGATGTATAAAGTTGGTAAAGCAGAAAATATTACGGTCGCGTTAGGTTCATCGCTTAACGATATAATTACAGGTACAACGGTAAATTACAATAACGGACATTTATTATCAACTAGCTTAGCAGCTATCCAATATTTTTGCCAAACGACGTATAGCGTTTCAATAAAAACAATCAGTTCAAACCGCGTAAAAATATCCATTGCATTTCTTGTGTTTACAGTGACATAAAAATAGCAATGAAATGTGTCAGTTTTATTTAGACATTCAGAGAGTAAAGACGTGAACTGGTTCACAAACTCACCCGTTTTCCTGTCAGTCCTCCACAGCAATGCAACCATAGAAACGCCGACGCACACATGGTGCATTCAAGTGCTCCTCATAAAAGATCAGACTTTTTGTACTGGCTACCAGAGGGCACACATAGGAATACACTGGATGTACATGTACTTTCACAGAAGATATTTCGCCAGTCTGAAAAACAGGCGCAACTAAATAAAATCCGATCCACTTGAGTCTTCCAGTAAGAATGCAGTTACAGTTACAGTTGTCCATGAGCCAGAGGGTTGGTCGTGCCAATTTGGAGGGACCATGTCTCATAGTGATTTTTTTTTTTAAAGGTCTGTCACTAGTAGTGTTGGAAAATGCATGATAGCATTGCAGCAATGGTAGCTTTCTGCTATCACTCCTTTTTTAATTCCTCCATTATTACAAATGTGCCACGTCTTTCCGCCATTTAATACAGAGTAAGGTGTAAAATGAACAGTATTTGACCATTGACCTCTAACTCTGCAATAAGGCAAATTTCTGAATACCTCTGAAAATGCCCTTGTAACTAATTTCTTAATGATCTGATGTGCCCATGGGTAGTTCCATGAGAAAAAGCACAGAAAGAGCTTTAAACATATGTATAACAGACATCATTTTGTTAAATGCAACAAACTACACAAACGGTCTAGAACCAAGAGGAGCACTCAGGCTATGATTAATTTGACTTTCATGGACCCTATATAAAAAAAAATTGCCGCATGGTTGCAGTAACATTTAATGATGACTGGAAGTTATGATCAGTCTGAATCAGCATCTTGGGTTTGTACACAATACAGACTCCCTCCACTGTTGTGCAATATTAGTCTTTATGAACTACTCGACAACTTTTACTTATTTTTTATATAATTATCGTGCACTTGACCCTTTACCTCATATGTACTTTGCTGTAACGATGTAAATTTCTCCCGTTGTGGGACTAAAGGATTTCTGATTGGCCCTCTGGCAAATACTTCCCATGATTATTCAGATATTTTTTCAAGCTATAGTAAGAGCAATAAATAACATCTTAGCCAAAGAATGGTCAGAATTGAAGTTCTGGAATGCCGGCGAGTACTTTGTTAAATGCAATAATAACCCAGCGCTACCGAATAGTGGGTTAGTCAGTTTTAACACGTCAGTATTGACATGGGGAGAGTAAGGTAGAATGCAAAAAATGATAACCCTGTTGGAAAATGTCTTATAAGTGTTATTTTGCATTTCTGCATAGAAAGCCATTTACAACTGCCCCAATAACCAAAGCCTATCTAAAGTTCTGAACATTCCCCCAGAGAAAAAACTTGCTCATTCCTTAACAGGTTACTCCTACTGCAGTTTAAACCAGTAGATGGCACTATATAACCTAGAGTGAAAATCTCACATCATGTACCTGCATTGCATGACTTGTCCAAAATAACCACATTTTAGTGCCTTAAAGCCTGCATTTCAATGACAAGCCACAGCAATATACCATTTCACCTTCCGTAAGTCAGGCACAAGGTTGCGCCTTGCAGTAGTCCAAAACAAACAACACTATACAATTTTAAAAACAGTACCGCCATAACTTAAAACTACACTGTTAGCTTATTAACCTATGAGTATCAGCTTGGGGTTGAAGATTTAAAAAAAGAAAAAAGTCAAAATTAGGGTTAAGATTGTTTGGTTTGTTTTATTGTCAAGGCAGTGACATCTCAGTATACAAAACACTTTACCAGACATGTGCCATGACAACTCAGTTGTGCCAACTACAAGTTGTTCCCAGTTGTGTCGTAAACCATGCAATAAGTGTGATCCCTGAACCCAGCTTTTATTTCTTTAAATTACACTCTTTAGCTTGTTGTAATGTGCTATAAGAGGGTTACTTTCTTAGAAAACATCTCAGGCTGATGGGCGTAATGATTAGTCGACCTCCTCAATGGTTGGTCCGGAGGATCCACCGCCACCAGGTGCAGCACCACCAGCTCCAGGGAAGCCACCAGGCATGCCTTCTGGCATACCACCAGGCATGCCACCAGCGGTCTGGTACAACTTGGTGATGATTGGGTTGCACACCTTCTCTAGCTCCTTCTGTTGATGTTCATACTCATCCCTCTCGGCAGTCTGCAAAAGACAATTTTAGTGTTGCAAAGAATTCATATCATTGAAAAACAAAAAACTACCAAATCTTTAGAAGAAAGAATATTTACCTGGTTCTTGTCTAGCCAGCTGATGACATCGTTGCACTTGTCCAAAATCTTCTGCTTGTCTTCTTCACTGATCTTGCCAGCAAGCTTTTCATCCTCCACAGTTGACTTCATGTTGAAAGCATACGACTCCAGGCCGTTCTTAGAAGATACCTTGTCACGTTGGACGTCGTCTTCAGCCTTGTACTTCTCAGCTTCCTGCACCATGCGTTCAATGTCCTCTTTGCTGAGGCGACCTGTCAACAAATTGCAACATGTCAAAAATAGTGTCGGTACATTTGAGATTATTTTTATATATAAATTAAACAAAAAACCTCACCCTTGTCATTTGTGATCGTGATCTTGTTCTCCTTGCCGGTGCTCTTGTCTACAGCTGAAACATTCATGATGCCATTTGCATCAATATCAAATGTCACCTCAATCTGGGGAACACCACGAGGGGCAGGAGGGATGCCCGTCAACTCAAACTTGCCCAGCAGGTTGTTATCTCTGGTCATAGCACGCTCACCCTCATAAACCTGTTGGAATTATGTATGGTTAAGTAGATCATTTCTGGTGGAAACTACGAATGGCAGGAATACTGCGAAATTGAGAGACTTGCATAATTGAGGTTGTGCTTACTTGGATGAGCACACCAGGCTGGTTGTCAGAGTAGGTGGTGAAGGTCTGAGTCTGCTTGGTAGGAATGGTGGTGTTTCGTTTGATCAAGACAGTCATGACACCTCCAGCAGTCTCAATACCAAGGGACAGAGGGGTGACGTCCAGAAGTAGTAAGTCCTGGACATTCTCAGACTTGTCACCTGACAGGATGGCAGCCTGGACAGCTGTCAAAAACAAAACAAGCAGCAGTTAAAACAATTTAAGTTAGAAACTCAGGATTAGGTAGTCAAGGCCCCTGACCATCAACTGCGCCCACAATGCAGGCAATTGAATGAGGGGACTACACTGATTTGTATCCATCTGGCTGAAGACACTTACCAGCTCCGTAAGCAACAGCTTCATCTGGATTGATGCTCTTGTTAAGCTCCTTTCCATTGAAGAAATCCTGGAGCAGCTTCTGGATCTTGGGGATACGGGTTGAGCCACCGACCAACACAATGTCATGAATCTGCCCTTTATCCATCTTGGCATCACGGAGCGACTTCTCCACAGGGTCCAAGGTGCCACGGAAGAGGTCAGCGTTGAGCTCTTCAAAACGAGCCCTGGTGATTGACGTGTAGAAATCAACTCCCTCGTACAGCGAGTCGATTTCAATGCTGGCCTGGGTGCTGGAAGACAGAGTGCGCTTTGCCCTTTCACAAGCAGTGCGCAGACGACGGACGGCTCTTTTATTGTCACTGATGTCCTTCTTGTACTTTCGCTTGAACTCAGCAATGAAGTGGTTGACCATGCGGTTGTCGAAATCTTCCCCACCAAGATGTGTATCTCCAGCAGTTGACTTTACCTCAAAGATGCCATCCTCAATGGTCAAGATGGATACGTCAAAGGTGCCACCACCAAGATCGAAGATTAGAACGTTCCTTTCTGACCCAACCTGAAATTACCATCAACAACTTCTCTTATGATGAGCTTCCTCAATTTGATCATATACATTGGAACTCATTTAAATGTGACATTACTCAAGTACAATTTCTCCATACTCTCTACCTTCTTGTCCAATCCATAGGCGATGGCAGCAGCAGTTGGTTCATTGATGATACGCAGAACGTTGAGGCCAGAGATTGTGCCAGCATCCTTAGTGGCCTGGCGCTGGGAGTCATTGAAGTAGGCGGGTACCGTAATTACAGCATTGTTGACAGTCTAAAAAAAGTAAGCTGCATTTTAGCATTATTTACATCAAAGCTTGCCGTTTATGTCCTGAGCTATGCCAAATTACATACTTTTCCGAGGTAGGCTTCAGCAATCTCCTTCATTTTTGTCAGCACCATAGACGAGACCTCCTCTGGGTAGAAGGACTTTGACTCGCCCTTGTACTCAACTTGAACCTTGGGGCGAGTGTTGTCATTGATGACATTAAATGGCCAGTGCTTCATATCTGACTGCACTACTGCGTCGTCAAACCTGCGACCAATGAGTCGTTTGGCATCTGCAAAAGAGTGTCATTTGTTAATAAAAAAAATAAAAAGCCGCTTTAAATGTGAGCTCCTATTAAGAAGATTACTCCGGCAACAACTCACGACATCCAGGGTTGGTCTTTTGGCTACATTAGTTTTTCAGCAGGCAGGTGTGACAAAAGTAATGAACCACCACAATATCAAACTGTATTTTACCGAAAACTGTGTTGGTGGGGTTCATGGCAACCTGATTCTTTGCTGCATCTCCGATCAGCCTCTCTGAATCTGTGAAGGCCACATAGCTGGGTGTGGTCCTGTTGCCTTGGTCATTGGCAATGATTTCAACTTTGCCATGCTGGAACACACCAACACAGGAGTAGGTGGTCCCAAGGTCGATACCAACTGCTGGTCCCTTAGACATATTTCCTACAGAAAGAAAAAAAAATGAATAGTTGACACAGGACAACTTCAGCTTGTAACAAAACCATTGCAGCTCATGACACCAAAGTAAAAATGCCAGTTAGAACTTAAAAAAAGGGAGATATTAAAATGCTGTTTACAGTTAAGAAATTGATCATAACTTTGTCGTAACAACCTCCAATTACGACAAATATAGTTTTACGTTTAATTATCAGACCATTACACCAGTAGAACTGAAGTTAACACATTAATACTAATCAACCTAACAGCATGTAAACTTTAAAACACTTGGGAATTTAATGAGACATCATATTCCGATCAAAATCATCATTTACATCAACAAAGTGATTTACAAATTACTCACACATCTCTTCATTTAAACAACAAAACTAACATTTTGCGCTCACTAGACAAAGAGCATGACTAGTCCTAGCTACGTGACAATGAGACAAGTTAACCACACTGACCAACATTCATGCAATAAACCAAAAGCATTACCCTATAACACATGAATTGGAATCAAACTATTTTAAGTGCAAGGTGATAAAGACTTTTGTTCTGAAAAAAATAATAATCAACCGGAAGTCTGATCAAGTCGGCTAACTTGACACAGTTTGTTCGAGAACATTCTCGAACGTCTCAGAATCCCTCCCCCCACCATCCCAACTCTGCTCAGTAGCCAACGTTAGCTTAGCTAATGCTCATGACTGCAGCCTCTATAAGCACATTATAATCATCTACATGGTTAATAGTCTATATCGTTAACATTCAGCACCAGTCATTAAAAACCAAAAGCCTATGAATGTCAGTAATAATGTTACCGACCGTGAGTAAGCTAAATGCTATGGCTAACGTTATTTACCCCCATTGAAGCAACCCAGGAGGTGTGTGTGGAATATTACTAAAATATATACATATTTATTGGGACTATCAAATAATAACTTACCGAATTGTTGGACCCAAGATGACTAGGTGTTGTGTTGGAATGGACAGCGGCGAGGCTGACTTAACCTTGCCGGTAAGAGAGGGGAAAGAGAGGAAAGACTGTAATCGGAGCTTTATATATGACTGGCAAAACAGCCAATCAGACGTCGAGTCTTAGAGCCTTTCCTCAACGGTCCACCAATGACGCTCAGTATCGTTGATGATGCTAAAAAACGACCCAGCATACTTCCTGTTTTATTTCATAATCACTGTTAAAGACCGCATGGCTCAAGAAGACGATAGCTTTGTCTGGTAATACAAGATGTAGTTAGGCAGCAAACGAACCTTTCAGAAAGATTTTATATCCCTATCAAGTGTTTATGTGTACAATATAATTGCCTTATACTCTTATTATATTGAAGAATACGCAAGTAAAGGCCAGCAGGGGCGATGTAATCTTATCACAGGAGGCCGATGATAGGCCGCTGGGCTTGGTTTAACCTGTAGGGCCTTTACCCGCATCCACCTCATCGAACCATTTACCTCTGCACATATACTCAAGCCTCACCAGAACAAACGAACTGTAAATGAATTCCCTTTGTTTATACTTCATAAAAAAAATACTCAACATGCAACTGCAACATTTCTACATAACTGCAAACACTGTCAGCAATAGCCTACATACCACACCAGATGCATTGCAGCTGCATATCCAGCTAGGAGTTTATTAATGCCATAACAAGCATTTCAATTAAAAACCCTTAGATGTGTCTACATGTATCAACACCAGTCAGTACACAGGATATATGATGTTAACCCCCCCCCCCCCCCCCCCATATATATATTTACTGTATCTATCTATAGATATATATACATACATATAGTATGTATATGTTTAAACTGTTGGCAAGCAGGTCACTTGATCTGAAAATGCAGTGCCGAAAGCGGACCTCTTTGTTCATTCACAGCTTCATTTCACAGATTTAGGAATGTTGTAATAAAAAATAATAACTTTAATTCAAAGTTTCACACGTTTGATAATTGTTTACTTCGGGAGAACGTCTAATGAGAGATGGTCACACTGGAGGGGAACACATCCTTTTATAAGTGATGATACGTAGTCGCACCTCAACCATTTTGTTTATCAGAGACTGTACATTGGCAAGGACAATGCTGGGTAGAGAGGAGACGTTACATTACGTTACTAGCCTACTATTTCCCATATCACTCATCCATGCTCAAACAAAGTATGTATTTTCTAGCAAAATATAATTTATTGGTACATGTAAATGCAACATTTTCACTGTTCAATACAGTACTACAGTTATAAGCAAGTTACCACATAATTTTTTTTCTGTAAACATAAGCTGACATTCTTTCTTACAAGTGCAGTAAAAAAGCTAATCAGCTAAATCTGTGAGCATTGTTATAGCTCTGTCTCCTTTATGTCACACTTGGTTGAAGTTTGTCCTGGGGTTTGAGGTTGAGGAGTCTGCTCTTTATTTACACTCTCTACTACTGCCATTGCAGATGTGTTTATCACCGAGGTTATCACTGTTGGTTTTTCAACGACGTACTGTGTGAATGCTGTGTTGAAGAGCCCTGTAACAGAGAAAGAGAGAGAGAGAGAGAGAGAGAGAGAGAGAGAGAGAGAGAGAGAGAGAGAGAGAGAGAGAGAGAGAGAGAGAGAGAGAGAGAGAGAGCATTTTACAATCAGTGATTCATGTTACTGCCCTGTTTCTGTGGAAGGACAGGCGTGTCACCAGACTGTGCTTGAACTGCATTGTGAGTTGAATATAATCACCTGACACTGTGAAATAAAAAAGGGAATAGTTTGAATAAATTAATTCAGAACCAACATTAAGTAGTAGTCTAATAAGACAATTAGAATATAAAAATACATGTACACAAATACTATGCACATTGATATGCACACACAGAAACATGTATATATACATCTGGGCTTAAGTTTATTCCCTATTTGACAAGTGGAAAGCACGTGCCTTTTTCCCAAGGCTGCCAATAGTCAGCAAACATTCTCCACCTCCATCTTCATCTTTTAATGAGCTTAAGTTATTCCCTAATTCTAAAGATTGCATTCAATAATAATCACATTAATGTTCAACCCATAGCACAACATTTCTGTAAATGATCAATGTCTTCACAAGGCATGGGAATAAGTGGAATTCAAAGGTTTGTAGTTGGATTACAGTCCATGTTTTTCAGTACTTGTCCATATTTCTTCTGGCCAGAGGCTTTAAAAGGAGCACTGAATCATTTGCTTACCTCTTCGCCTTTGTCCTTGGGAATTCCTCTCTTCCTGGCTTGATTTTGATTTACTGCTCTCCTCTGATGGATTGGAGTCCTCATTCTCTGTAACAATAAAAACTGTCATATGTTTTTTAAATTTCAAAAAGAAAATACTTGCGGCTTTGTGGTGTAACTACAAGATAATATGCAAAAAATAGGAAGGTCTGCTTACCTCTCTTCCAGATGATATGCGCTCTCCTCAGCTTGATGGCAAAAAAAAGGACTACCACCAGAAGACCGAAGATCAGGCATGTAACCAGGAAGACCAGTAATGATGAACTTCCTTCAGTTCCTGTCTGCATATTTGGGTCATTGAAGCTGCCTGGTATTTGACAGAATGCTGGTAGTTAGTTCAGAAATCCCTTCCAAAGATTTTCTTTATACCAGAGCAACTGAACTTTAGTCTCAACTTTGCAGACACTGCACTGTCAACTGTATGAACTACCTGTTTTGTTTCCCTCTGTACGGTTATAGGAAGTGATCTCCTTGGTTGTCTCAGAGGCAGATGTCCAGCCTTTCAGAAATTTTGAAGAAGGGAGGAACAATAAATAACAGATATTTAAATAAACAGCTGCAGCCTAAATCAGCCCTGTTTTATAAATGGAACAACTCAACTGTGGTTGTTGAGAATTACCACTAGGTGGGATCAGACAGACATTTGTCAAGAATAGTTTTGCATATATCATACCTGTGGTGCTTGTTGCATTACTGATGGTGTCATTCATCCTCCTGGTTGATCCGGATAATACTGAGGTCGTTGAGTCATCTACAAGAAATAAAGACATTTAGATAAATAAGCCTTATGAGAAAATAGAAGTCAGAAAAGTTTTTTTAAGTTTGTTTTTTAAAGAAAATTATTTCCGTAATGCATAAGACGATCAGATGAATAATTGAATGTTATTGAAGAAGCTGGAAACTGTAAGGTTCTGTGTAACTTTTAATGTCAAATTGTAGTGGAGCCTCACTGTTCCATCCTCAGCATTTATGAAAACACATAAACTGAGTTTCACACCATTTTATGGTTTCACAGTATACTCTGAGCCCTCCATCACAGGAAACAGATCTACGGTGGTGGTTATGATCTAAATGAATTGTGAATGCTGAGATGTCTGTAGTTTCCATACCACACACAGGCTGACAGTGTTGTTTAATATATTACACATGTGTTATACAGATAAATAATTAGTGAAGCATAGAGGAAACCCATTTAAGGTTCATTAATCCACATCACTATTCAGTGCACAGGTTACTTTTCCTTTTTACTGTACATTGTAATGAATTCATATAGACATTATTGTTGTGTTTTATGAATAGTGAGACTTTGAGGCATCATAATTTACAATTTGAGTATGTAACATTAAAATGACTTTTTTGTTGTTGTCAAAATGTCTAATGATTCTTTACACATCTCGTCTCATGTCTGTAGTTGTCATATGTCATCTGATGTGTAACATTTTGTCACTTAAAGTCCATGTGACATAAAATCATATATAAATGAAAACAGTGTTACTCACCAGCAGGGCTGAGATGTGAGCCTGTGGATGTAACAGGGTTCAGTGCTGCTGTGACCGTCTTTGAATCGTTGGAGGAAACCAGCTGATTAGAGGGAACGGTTGATAACTTGTTAGAGCTCTCTGATAAAGGCCCATCCTTCTCTCTGGTTGCAAGATACAATGTTGTAGTCTCATGTCTAAACCAGCCGGCTGTAGTTCTCTGCACCTCTGTTGACCCTCGGGGCTGCGTTGTTGGTGAACTGGTCGTGGTTGTGTATCGGGACTTTGATGCTGTGACAGAGAGGGGGTTTACGGTTTTAATGAACAGAAACAGTATTGGAAAGTCAAAGTGAAAATTCATGCTGACATTTCAACAATCTGCAAATCACACGTGTTTTTTTTCTAATAGAATACAGGAAACCAGACTATTAGCAACATACAGAAAGAGGAAATTAAATGGGGCTGTTTTCTTTGGTTGGTGAAGTTTCACAGTCTGATTTGTGACGACACAACTGTTCCTGTTCCCCAAATATCACGCTTTTTTCAAAACTACTTTAAAGTAAACAAGTAACTGCAAGGGCCATCTTTTACTATTTTTCTGCTGGTGGATCTTTCATACAGGCACGTTATTGTCAATAAAATTGTAGCTGAGGGAGAGCAAGAGAGAGAGAGGTAATTGTTATTCATAAATTAAATGAATTGTACTCACAGTCTTGTACAATTTTGACAAAGTTCATCAGAGTCTGTGAGAGCAGAGCTGGATGGCGAACAAGGCATTTCACAGTGACTCTTTTCTTCACTGACTGAACATGTAACATATCCATCGAGACATATTTGTTATCTTCACGTAGGACTTGGGCATGAGCTGTGGAATGGGACAGATGTCATTAGTATCCATTTCAAGCAGGTACCAGCTGGCATTAGCAGTCAAAGAACAATCATAATATGTTGAGGGGGGTCACAATTTAGGTTTTATTATTTTACACAATTATTAAACAACATAAATTCTAACTTAATCCAATTCCAATTTATTTCATCTATTGTCTCCAGAGACTTTATTGCTAAGAAGGGTGACCATATTGAGTAATATTTCAAGTAACTCAATAAATTAAAATTACATTTATCTAGAGAGCCTTTATTCATGTACATTTCCTTTTCAAGTGAATCTTTTTTTTTAAGAGAGCATGCATCCAGTATTGAATTGAGCATTAACAACAAATTGACATTACATTACATTACATGTCATTTGGCCTTTAGACTTACAGTAAACTAACTACAGGGATAGTTCTCCTGGAGCAACTCAGGGTTAAGTGCCTTGCTTAGGGGCACAATGGTGGCAGCCCTGGTATTGAACTCATGACCTTCCATTACCCCACTAGACCACCACCTATTTGGAGTCTTATGGTACTTACGTGATGTTTTGAGCTGAATTAATTCCAGTAAGACACTCTTGGAGATAGACTGAGCTCTTCTTCAGACCTCATTCCATTCCTCATTTTTTCTATCATATTTTAGACATGACCCAAGCCCTTTTCAGAGCTGGACTATTAGGCAATATTTTGTTTAGAACTTCTTTATAAATATTTTTGTTTTTAATTTAGAAATATCTCTCGATAGTAAACATCTCTAAACAGGAAGCCTTGGGCAGTAAGTTAATTGGAGATAACTCTAATAATTGTTTTTGGAGCTATTTATTTAATTTATCTATTTATTTATTTAAAATGAATATCTGAAAATGCTCTAAACCTGTTATCATTATAAAGATCAGCTCCTTTATCAATCTTATCCGCATGCAAATTATACCATCTAATGGCTTTCGAGAACCTTATATTAGGTTGCCATCGACTGCTCAGAAAGAAGGAGGGCCTCTGATTTTGAGCGGTTCACTTTATGCGGATATTTTCACAAGAGCTTCCATCTCAGCAGTTTTTAACAGAGCTTCAATTTTCTTTTCTGACCTCAGACTGTTTTTAAGTGATTAATAACCAATTATTTGACCGCTTATATACTTTAAATTTTAGTATACTTTTAAAATTTTAGTATAATTTTAGTAGTGCTTAAGAGGTGCAACACAGATCTACTGGATTGTGGTCAGAAATGTGCCGACTGATGATTTCACATGATGTGGTAATACTCACACAAGCCTTATTTACCAGATCAAGTCTTGAGTATGTATTATGTGAAGAAATGTAATAGGTATAATACTTCTCGACTGGATGGATTAATATCCATATATTAAATAGTGCATTTCAGGGCTATTTCGGCTTTATTTCTAGATCTATATATAACAGGAGGAGAGCGGACTATAACTGTATCCAGAACTATTTTAAAGTCACCACCAATCCCCATAGGGATATATTCTAATTTCAAGAAACATATATTGAGTTAGGAGGAGCATACATATTTATAAAAGCTACTTTTTTATTCAGCAGGGACCCTATAGAAATAAAGTATATCTCGAAAGCTTCTGCAATGCTGCTTGGCACTATACAATTTGGATTTTATGAAATATTGTTGCCACTCCTCTACTTTTGGTATTAAAATGACTTAAATCAACATTCCCTTTTTAATTTATTAACTTCCAATGGGGAGTGATGAGTCCCTTTCAAAAATAAAACGTTACCGAGAGTTTCAGAATACCAAAATACAAAACCACAAACATGCAGCGACAGATGGCAGGTAATGCACCTTTGTGACTCATATTAATGTTATGTTGCCCTGTGCCTCACTTTGGTTCACTTCTTCATTACAATGTAGCTTTTGCCATATTATCTAATTACACATCTTCAGTTATTACAAACTTACCAATCATTTCAGGTGTATGGTTCAATTTCCAGAAGATCTGGGGAGGAGAGTGGGTCCCCTCAGCAGTGCATTGTATGACAAACCTTCCTTCATGCTTCACCACTTTCATTATGGGACGGCCTTTTAAAAAATCAACACCAGAGCAAATGTTATTACATTATTATAAAATGTTCATCAAATCATCAATTCAATGGTCATGGCGAGTCATAGTAAAGGTTATAGCTTTAGTAGTAAAAATAATTGTCAACATCATACCAAGTCAATTGTAACATTATTCTCACCTAACACTGTCACCTCCACTTTCTTCTCTGTTGTATGATCGCCATACTGAGAGCATGTGTAGGTGCCTCCATCTTTGAAGGTGACATTGGAAATACTGATGGTGAATTCTGATTTAGACAGTTTTATGATGTTGTAGCGTTTGTCCCTTAAAGCTGAGGGAAAATAAAAATAAGTTTAATATCCCTAATTAATCATTTGTTGTGTGATTGAAGAACACAATATATCATCTTCACCTTTATTGTGATTGAAGAACATAATATATCCTTCAGAGTTCTTCCAGTCAACATTGGTCTTGTGAGCGTTAGTAACTGGGCAGCTTAAGTGGAGTGTCTGACCTTTCTTTACAGTCACACGTTGCCACACCGCAAGTGAAACTGCAATGAAATAAATAGGAACATCAATTTCACACCGAGAGCACAATGTCATTTACACCCCCACACAGTTTGATAATACATGTAATATCTCATAAAATGACACCAATTCCAGTCCACAAACTGATGAGCAAGCTTCTATTGGAATTAAAGTCATGTCAAGAGCAGTTAAAGTATGTTTCCCTCCCTCGCACACAGAGGTGTCCGAAGTTGAAACCCTGTTTCTCACAGTTTGGCTCAACTGTTCCTGTGTGGCGTGTGCGTGTGCGTGTGCGTGTGTGTGTGCATGTGTGCTAGTGTGTGTGTGTGCGTGTGTGCTAGTGTGTGTGTGTGCGTGTGTGTGTATGTGTGAAAAGCAGCCCATAATGTATTTCTGATGTGACAGGATGTACTGTGGTCAGTTCTTTCAGGGTGTAAGAGAAAGGCTGTAGGTAGTTTACGGGGGCTTTGGGGGCTTTTTCTTTCCTCTGGGGTGATAATTCCGAGCTGTTTGGAAAACACATTTGACACCAGCTGTGAGGGCGGTGGGCTCGAAGGATCAGAGGTCGTCAAGATTTTTTTGACACGCGTGGGTTGTGTAGATATTACATTAGGGTTAACTGAACAAATGTATGAAAGCCACAGACAATTATTTTGATGAAAAGTTTTTTTATTGTACAGCAACATGTTTTTTAAAGTTTTCTCTAAACTTAAGTTATTGGATTTCAGAAATATGCAATGTAAAATATATGCATCACATAAGAGCAAAGCGGATAAATGCTTGCATACATACATATACTGTATTAGAATATGTAAAATAGCTGAATAAATAGAATAGAATGAAATCAAATGTGGGGTGAGATGAGAATCCAAAAGGGAGCAATTGATTATAAGTACTGATAACTACATCAAAATCTTTACATGTAAAACATACACATCTAATGCCTCAGGCAACAAGGCTTTTAACGGAAGATAAATGCAACCATTGGTAACACTTTCTATGACACCCATGTCTATATTGCATTAGAAACATTTTATAATGACTTATAAGGTCAAGTGATTTTATAATGTAATATAATCACTTTTATAATTAATGTGATTATAAGTTACTCTAAGAGGTAATTGTTTGCATTAAGTAAAGTGAAATTAAATATCATTATATCTATGCAAGAACAACACATGTTGTAAAATTAAATTTTATATATTATATTATAATATTAATATACTCTGATACACTAAGAACAGAAGAAATGTCAGCGAATGAGCAGCAATTATGAAGTATTATGATACATGACCTTTTAAGCCATAATACAATGCTTTATAATGTGTTATGATTATTGTTATAAAGTATTATAAATATGTATAAGTACTTGGAATTAAAATGTTACAGTGCTTTAAGCAAATTATATGTATATGTATGTAAATTATAATGTATTATAAGTATGTTTATAGCGCATTAAAGATAGTGTTACCCGACCACCGGACTGGTCAGAGGCATCACAGTTTGTAATTTTGCCTCAAATTCTTCCCAATAAACCCTCACATTTTGAAACATCTCGCACTGCGATAGAAAGTCTTGTAACTGTCACATGTTAAGAAGTCATCACTTCCAGTAGGTTCATCTGCTGTTTTTAATGATCAGATTCAGTTTATCTTTTCATTTCAGCATTATTTATTTTTAATAAGTAAATATGCCAGTTGACAAGTATTGAAAGTAAAGTACTTACCCTGTATGAGTAACACAAAGATGCTGAGCTGCAGCTTTAGTTCCATCTCTGTCGCTCACTAACGGTTACACTTCGACTCTGCCACGTTTCCTCTTCCCCTGATCTATGTACTCTACTGAGGGACCTTCCATGACATCACAGCCGTGTGGTTTCCATAGACTTTCATAGTTCAAGGGATTCTCATATGACACCTACAGTAAAAGTACAGGGTAAATACTTCAGGATTCATACATATTAACTCCTTCATATGTAAAGTTGTTTCTTTTTCTGTGAGAAAGGTCTGTTGAGTTACACCAAAACTCTCAGTCATGTAGTTGATCTGGTGCTTCTTCTATGGTGATTTACTAGTTTGTGTCTTGTATTGTTTTGTCTGTATTTTCTTGTTTCGTGTTTTTAATGTTCCTTTTGTTGAGTACTGTGTCTTGTGTATTTGTTGTTGAGCCATCTAGGGTCCGGCTTTGCAAATGAGCTTAGGCTATAAATGTTGTGGTGTGTGGCCTTGGTTTATGCTACATACTTACTATACAAATAACCATTAAATAATGTTTAGCTCAAATCTAATGCTTCCTTAGGTGTGTATTAGAGAGCCTAAAGGTCTTAAATAAGTGAACTCCGACTGTTCAGGGAGTTTTGGAAAATGTTATGATCTGGGTTTCTGTTTCCTGTTTTATTTTGAAATGTTCCCCTCCCCTTGTGTCATGTCTGGTATTACTTCCTGCCCTTGTGTTTTCTGCCTTTCTCCCCAGGTGTGTCTCGTTCCCTTCATCAATTTCCTCCTGTGTATTTGCCTTTCTCTCCCAGCTGTGTCTCGTTCCCTCGTTTAGTGTCTGTGTGTATATATCCCTGTCTGTCCCAGTGTTCCTTGTGAGTTCGTCATCTAAGTGTCACCCCTGTTGTTGATGGCTCCTCGTGCTCTGCTCCTCGTGCTCTGCTCCTCGTGCTCTGCTCCTCGTGCTCTGCTCCTCGTGCTCTGCTCCTCGTGCTCTGCTCCTCGGTTTATGTTTTCAGTTTTATTTGTTACTTTGTATTTTTACTAGCTTTTTTATAAAATAAAGCTCTCTTTTTGTTAGGACCTTGTCCAGTGTACTGCATTTGGGTCCTCACCTTTTCCCCACCATGACAGGAAAAGGCCAATAGAGGAAGTTAGTCACTGACTACTGTGTATTAGGTCTCGGCCTGTCCGTTAGATGTTTTGTGTTGTGTTTGTACTTCCTGTTTTATTTTGTTAATTACCTGTTCTCTGTTGTTTCTACTTCCTACCCCCAAGTGCTCCCAATCTGTTCGTTAGTGTCCTCACCTGTGTCTCGTTCCCTCTCACTTCTTGGTATGTCTGTCTGTCGTTGCCAGTTCGTCTTCGTACTTCGATGTCAAGAGTTCCAGCATTAGTCCCGTCTTCCCGTTTCCCAAGCGTTTGATTCCCCGGCTTCCCGTTTCCCAAGCGTTTGATTCCCGGCTTCCCGTTTCCCAAGCGTTTGATTCCCCGGCTTCCCGTTTCCCAAGCGTTTGTTTCCCGTTTCCCAAGCGTTTGATTCCCTGGCTTCCTGTTTCCCAAGCGTTTGCTTCCCCGGCTTCCTCAACCTTGTTTCCGTGACTTGATTCTGCCTTTGCCTGATCCTTGTCTGTTGTGCTGTTACACTGAGTATCTGATCTGCCCGTGTACCAAACCTGTTTCCGTGACCCGACTCTGCTCCTGGATTACCCCTTGATACTTTGTATAATCAACTGTCTTTGCGTGTACCATAGCAACTGCAAAGTTTTCAGTAAAGACTATTTCCATTCAACATTTATCTGCCTCTGTGTCGTGCACTTGAGTCCCACCTCCCTTCTGTCTTGATCATACCGTTACAGTGCGAACTGGCCACAGACATGGACTCAGCCGACTCAGAGAAGGTTAAGACGGCGCTCGGTGCTCAAGGCATTCGCCTCCACAATCTGGATGAGCAGCTGTCATCCCTGTGCGAGGGAGTGAGGTCTCTGACAGACAATCAGACGGCATTCCAGAGCAACATAGGTGGACCAGCTGGCCAAGCAGCTCCAACAGCTGGGGACATGCGTCCAGTCACTATGTTCTGCGATGGCCACGCCGCGGGGCAGGCCACTACCGGTCAAGGGGCGGCGGTCATCCCTGCCGTCAACACGGCTACTCCCCAGCCAATGATTCGTCTGTCCAGACCCGAACGCTTCTCCGGAGATTTGGAGAATTGCAGCGCGTTCTTAACCCAATGTTATTTACATTTTGAATTATAATCTGCTTCTTTTCCTACAGAGCGTTCCAAGGTGGTGTATGTGATTTCTTACCTGTCAGGATGGGTGGAGGCTTGGGCTACGGCAGAATGGACCAGGGAGGCACCAATTTGTCAATCCTTAGGAGCTTTCACAGAGACTAAGGAAGATCTTCAACCACACGGCTCCGGGTCGAGAGGCAGCCCGTGCACTCAGCAGTATTCGACAGGGGAACCAGCTGACTTCTGACTATGCTGTGGAATTCCGGACATTGGCGGCCGACAGTGGATGCAATGAGTAGGCCTTATTCGACGCATTCAGGAGTGGACTCTCGGATCGTATCAAGGATGAGCTAGCACCATTGGAATGGCCCACAGGTCTGAACTCTCTTATTGCCCAGTGCATCCGAATAGACAACCGATTCCGGGAGAGGGAACAAGGACTTTCGACGGTCGCAGCCCAAAGATTCGAGGGACGGGGTGGTTCCGGTCACACTTTCGCCCAAGGTCCGGGGTATTCTCGGATTCAGAGACCACCTTATTCGGCGACAGTAACCTCACCAGACGAGGAGATGCACTTGGGCCGCACCAGACTGTCTCAAGCGGAGAGATAGCACCGGATGAGGGAGGACATTTTGTTAATGGATGTCCAGTAAAAGCCAAGGCTCACCAGTAAAGAGGGCACTGGTGAGCCGAGCAGTTTCTGGATGAGGACCCTCCCGAGTGCTGACACCTGCCACGCTCATCTCGTCGTCAGAGACCATGATGCATCCCGTACTGATCGATTCCGGAGCAGACGAGAGTTTTATGGATGAGGGAATAGCTAAGAGGTTGGGTTTGAAGTTGCACTCATTACCCGAGGTGTTGGAAGCCAAGGCTCTGGACGACTGTCGAGTTTCCCATATCACTCAACCTGTGCAACTGGTCATGGCTAATGGACAGTCGGAACAGATTGAGTTCCATGTGTTTGAAGCTCCCACACACCTGATAATTCTGGGGTATCCGTGGCTAGTCCAGCACAACCCATACATGGACTGGGCCAGAGGAGAGGTATTGGGATGGCACCAGAGGTGTTCTACCACGTGTTTTCCAAACTGCAAGGAACAAGGTCTGGGAATGACTACTTTGGAGAAGAGACCCAGTGGAAGACTGGAAAGGGAATTTCCGGATTTGGCCAACGTTCCGGCGTGCTACTTGGGGCTTAAAGTGGTCTTCAGTAAGACCCGGGCCACGGCTCTGCC
The DNA here is from genome assembly GCF_900634415.1 of Cottoperca gobio. Taxonomy (NCBI): domain Eukaryota; kingdom Metazoa; phylum Chordata; class Actinopteri; order Perciformes; family Bovichtidae; genus Cottoperca; species Cottoperca gobio. Next base: position 892,263 of record NC_041368.1, on the reverse strand, counting down.
ACTTCACCGAGAGTATGACTGCCCGGTTGACCTATTTCCGGGCGCTGCACCTCCAAAGAGTCATTTGTATTCCCTGTCTGCGCCAGAAAGAGAGAGAGACTATGAGGGAGTACATCGAGGGAGCCTTAGAAGCTGGGATTATTCGTCCTTCATCTTCACCCGCTGGTGGGGGATTCTTTTTCCCCCTACGACCCTGTATTGACTATCGGGTTTTGAACAAAATCACGGTGAAAAATCGGTATCCCCTTCCACTTATTTCTTCGGCATTTGAGCTGTTACAAGGGGCCAAGATATTTATAAAACTGAACCTACGCAACGCGTATCATTTGGTGAGGATAAGGGAGGGGGATGAGTGGAAGACCGCATTCAATACTCCCGGTGGACACTACGAATACCTTGTAATGCCTTTTGGACTGACCAACGCTCCAGTGGCGTTCCAGGCCCTGGTTAATGACGTTCTCCGGGATATGCTTAATCGATTTGTGATCGTGTATCTGGATGACATCCTCATTTTTTTTCACCAGATGAGGAGACCCACATACAGCACGTCTGTCAAGTGTTACGACACCTTCTTGACAACCTGCTGTTTGTCAAGGTGGAGAAATGGGAGTTCCATGTCAGGACTGTTTCATTTCTGGGATTTATCATTGCTGAGGATAGCATTCGAATGAATGAGGCGAAGGTCAGTGCGGTCACTCAGTGGCCTACCCCCACCAGTCAGAAACTGGTGCAAAGATTCTTGCGGTTTTCAAACTTTTATCGAAGATTCATTAGGAATTACAGCACTGTCGCAGCGCCTCAACACGCCTTGACCTCGCTTCTTGCCAGACCCCCAGAGATAGTTTGTGGTGGAGGTGGACGCGCCAGAGGTGGGGGTGGGAACAGTTCTGTCCCAACAATCTTTTTCGGACAATAAATTGCGCCCCTGTGCATTTTTGTCCAAGAAGCTGTCACCAGCAGAAATAAATTACGATGTCGGCAACAGGGAGTTACTTGCCACTAACCCTTTAACACCGAATGTGTTGGCGATGACACATTTTGCAAGCAAAACTTTGGATTACCGTAATTATGTCAAAGTTTACGCAATCGAGAAAATTTCAACGGTTTCTGAAAGCTGTTTCTGTGCTTTACAGCATATATCGACTCATTACGGTAACTTCACTTACGGCCCTCCCGGAAGCCCGTGAAACAGTGCCTTTGTTCTGAGCGAATACACACAGCGCTGGAGAAACACAGACAACACAGCGGAGATATAGAGCCGAAAAACAGTGGATTTAATTCAAATGGAAGCAAGACTATATGTAAATCAACACTTGTATGACTTGTTTAGAACAGTGTACCAAGTCTGTAAGGTAGTACTAGGTGTGTAACTGTACTTTATATGCGTACATGTGTGCGTCTTCAAGTAGCCTGTGTCCTAGCAGAGGCTGTTTGCAGGCTTTAGCTGGAGAGGAGAAGGTGTCACCAGAGATCACATTCAGGCCTGTAGATGGAGTTGTGGGGATGCTGGATGATCTGGTGATGCTGTCAGACACAGAAGCCCCACACCACATCACACCACAAGATGGCAGACTGAGGCAGAGCCCGATGATGGACCCCAGGTGTCCAACCCCCTCTCGATATGGGAAACCCAGCACCAGGTGACGTTTATTCCCACTTTGATGCTGCAGTTTTCAAACTCCTCTCTGAATACACAAACAACAATGCAGCCAAAAGCCTGGAGAGGGAGAGAGTTCATCTGGACTGAAATAACTCTAGAAGAAATGAAGAAGTCCACAGGCATGTTGCTGTTGTCCCCAGACTGTACAGGACAGTTCATGGCCATTTGATCTAATCTTCATATGAGTGACCCAGAGAAAACAGGAGCAACAGGAACAGTCACTGGCAGTACCACCAAGACCTCTGCATGTGAAGGGACACTCGGAGGAGAGAATTATCTTGTGTGGAGAAAAACACCTGGACATATTTTCCATTTTATGGCCTGTTTTTGCAGATGTAAGAGTAAAAGACTCAAAACCTTTATTGTAAATAGTTGTATACATTTCAAACTTCAAATGTAACCTGTTAAATCTCTTATTCATGTACAATTGCAGTGTTTTTTGTTAAGGTGGCGCTTGAGGAGTGGCGACACTGGCTGGAAGCAGCAGAGCCACCATTCCTGGTTTCTATGGACCACAAGAACTTGCAATACATTCAGTCGGCGAAGAGACTGAATTTCCGGCAAGCCCGATGGGCTTTGTTTTTCACCCGCTTCAAGTTCACACTGACCTATCGGCCAGGGTCAAAGAACATTAAGGCGGACGCACTATCCCGCCTTTTTGATCCCAACCCGTCCCCCAGACTCCCTTCATTCGTGTTGCCGCCTTCTCGTGTTGTGGGAGCGGTAACCTGGGGAATCGAGGAGAAGGTAAGAAAGGCCACATTCAGATTCCTGAGGGGGTCCCAATAATCGTCTGTTTGTGCCAGAGCAGTTGTGCCCACAGGTGATTCATTGGGCCCATACATCCCTCGTTTCCTGTCATCCCGGGGTTCGGAGGACCCTGTTCGTCATTCTGCAGCGGTTCTGGTGGCCGTCCATGGAGAGGGCGGTCAGGGAGTACGTGGCTACCTGTCCGGTATGTGCACGCAACAAGTCCTCACGTCAACTGCCATCGGGTCTTCTACGACCCCTTCAAGTGCCACATCGTCCGTGGGCAGAGATTTCGATGGATTTCGTCACTGGACTACTCATTTCATATCCTAACCGTGGTTGACAGGTTCAGTAAGATGGCACATTTCATTGTATTGCCCAAACTTCCATCGGCGAAAGAGACGATGGAGGTACTTCTCTCAGGTGTTCCGGATCCATGGTTTCCCGAGGGATGTGGTTTCCGATCGGGGTCCTCAATTTGTTTCTCATTTTTCTCGGAAGGATTTTTATGAACTTTTGGGAGCCAAAGTTAGCCTTACATCTGGGTACCATCCCCAGTCGAACGGACAGTCTGAGAGGATGAACCAGGAGTTAGAGACTTGTCTACGGTGTCTCATCTCCCAGAACCCCACAACCTGGAGCAAGCACCTAATCTGGGTTGAGTATGCCCATAATACCTTACCTGTCTCTTCTGGTTTGTCCCCTTTCCAGTGTGCGTATGGTTATCAGCCACCTCTGTTTCCGGACCAGGACTTGGAAGCCAGTGTTCCTTCAGCCCAAGCTATGGTTCATCGTCGTCGGATGTGGAGTTGAGCAAGATGAGCTCTCCTCCGCAGCTCTGCCACCTATAAAAGGGCAGCTTATAAGAGGAGAATCTGGCTCCACGGTTTGTGGGCCCGTTCCCGATCCCCAGGGTCATCAACCCTGTAGCAGTGAGGCTGCAATTACCACGGTCCATGAGAATACATCCCACCTTTCACGTGTCTAGAGTAAAACCTGTGAAGGCGAGTAATTTGGTTCCCACCACCAAACCCCCTCCTCCCTCCCGGTTCTTCTATTAGGTCTCAGTCTGTTCGTTAGATGTTTTGTGTTATGTTTGTACTTCCTGTTTTATTTTGTTAATTACCTGTTCTCTGTTGTTTCTACTTCCCAGAGTGTTCCCAATCTGTTGCACCCCCAAGAACTTTGTGCTGTCTGTAGTCTTCACTGCTGAGCCGTTGAGGAGGAGTGGTGTGTGACAGTGCTGCTTTTTCCTGAAGTCAACAATGATCTCTTTTGTTTTGTCAACATTCAGGATCAGGTTGTTGGTGTGACACCAGTCTGTCAGATGTTTCACCTCCTCCCTGTAGGCCAGTTCGTTGTTGTCTCTGATGAGTCCCACCACAGTTGTGTTGTCCGCGTACTTCAGGATGTGGTTCGTACTGAACCTGGCGCAACAGTCGTGGGCCATCAGGGTGAACAGCAGTGGACTCAGAACGCAGCCCTGTGGGGAGCCGGTGCTCAGAAAAATGGTGCTGGAGGTGCTGTTTCCAACCCGCACATGCTGGGGTCTGTTCGTGAGGAAATCCAGCAGCCAGTTACACAGGGGGATGTTGAGGCCGAGGGGTCCCAGTTTGCTTACAGATTCTGTGGGATGATTGTGTTGAATGCCGAGCTGAAATCCAGGAACAGCATTCGCACATGAGTGTTCGTCTCCTCCAAGTGGGCCAGGCTCAGGTGGAGTGCAGAGGAGATGACGTCCTCTATGGAGCGGTTTGGGCGGTAAGCAAACTGGAACTGGTTGAGATTGGGGGGAAGTATGGAGATGATATAGTCCTTGAACAGCCTCTCAAAGCACTTCATCCTGTTGGGGGTGAGTGCTACCGGCCGGTAATCATTCAGACAAGTGATTGGGGATTTTTTAGGCACTGGAACAATGGCTGCTGACTTGAAACATGATGGAACAATAGCCTGGTCCAGCGAGGTGTTGAAGATGTCCGTGAGGACATGGGCCAGCTGGTCGGCACAGTCCCTGAGCAGCCGTCCTGGAATACTGTCCGGGCCCGCCGCCTTCCGGGGGTTAACTTTCTTCAGTGTCCTCCGGACATCAGCTGAGGATCAGTGATTGTTCATCATGCTTGGGAACAGCTTCATCATGCTTGGGAACAGCTTTCATTGCAGTTGTGGTGTTTAGTGCCTCAAAGCATCCAAAGTGACTATTGAGGTTGTTGAGAAAGATTGTGTTGTCCTCACAGGGTGGTGGAGCAGCCTTGTATCCAGTGATGGTCTGAATTCCCTGCCACATGCGCCTGGTATTCATGGCGTCATTAAAGAAACTCTGGATTTTTTGACCATAGGTGTGCTTAGCTTCTCTGATGGCACGGTCCAGGTTGGCTCTTGCTGATCTCAGAGCCACCACGTCACCAGATTTGTAAGCGACGTTCCGTGCCTTCAGCAAGTCACGCCCCTCCGTAGTCATCCAGGGTTTCTCATTGGCAAGTGTAGTGATGTACTTGGTGACAGAGATACAGATACAGTTACAGCATACTCCTCCACATTAATATTAGTGATATTGCACAGGTTGAGGTTGATTGAAGTGCTGCGGCATATACTGCTGCATATGCAGACCTGCAGGTCTCTGAGGGCTGCACCAGAGTCAGCGACATGCTTTTGGAGGGATGATAGAAGGGCCTCTTCGGCATCCTGCGCCCGCTTGCTCATAGGCCCGCCAAGCCGCAGTTCCGCACACGCAGCTTCAGCCGCATCTAGGTCACCGGGATGTCCATCGATGGCAGCTTTGATCTGCAAAGACACAATAATACAAAGAATAAGCGATATGACGGAAGATTATATAGTCACTAAAAGAATGAGGTCACAGATATGTCATTCTTAGGGCAGTACTTACACTTTTGCAGGGCTCACGCCTGTGTCGGACAACAGACGTCAGGAAGACAAACTTGTCCTTGATCCACCACTCCCTCTCTGTCAGCTCAGCTTCCCCATCCCCACTCTTTTTCTTATGGAGACGAGTGTTCGTATCCCTCCGGGATTTGAACCAGCCTAAAAGATGGAAATCTGATGGGAATACAAATTGATATTAGTGTAATGCAGTGGTGTGCCGTTGGACTGTGAAACAATTAGGCCTATAGCATTTAACTATACACAAGGTTATGAATGATTTGTAATGTACTTCAGTGTTGTCCCTAGGTTTACTGCTGGGATTGGGGGTGTTCGAGCCTTCAATACTATTAGTTAGGTTCAAATAGTGCACAACACTATACTAATACCATGATTGCTTCTTTTTCGGTCTTCGATCAGTTCATCACTTCCTCCCGATTCGCTTGCATTTAAATGCGACTCCTCCATCGCTCTGTGTGTACCTGGCCTGTACCACTACACCCGCCATCTGCCCCCCTTCCTTCTTTCACATAATGGTATGATCCTAGACTGTCCCCGCATGTGGCCGGCCGCATGGTGTGCCCATCAAAATAAAGTCCCCTGCCCCTGCATGGACCGTCTCATAACAACAGTACTTTTTTATTATTGTACACTCGGAGGGGGGGGGCACAGGTTGGTCAAGGCTCTGTGTTCCAGATCCGGATTCTTTACGTTCTCTCCTCTACTTTTCTCTGGTGTGTGTGTATGTGTATGTATGGAGTTCTGCCCTTTGCGACGCAGCGCAGAGGAGTGAATGTAAATATGCAAAGCAGACACCGAAACGTGCACATATATTAATTAGTTAAATAACATAAGCGTTTAGTGTATGTAATAACATAAGCACCTGTTCAATGTGACAAGTGAGTTGTGAATATAAAACAGAATAACCGTCTTGAACTTCAGGGGGCACAGGGAAACACTGTACATTCGGTACTTTTGTCCTACACACTTATTTCACAGTAACAATAGGCCTTATATGCTTCGGCCTACATATAACGCAACAATCATTAGAGTGTGCCACATCAAAGGCTGTCCGCTAGTGTGAAGGAGAATAGCTAGCAAGGCTAAATAAATGTGTAATAGAGGGTAATATCGGATATAAACACAGGTGTGCCTTGAGATCCCGGCTTGGTCTTTGGTGTGCCTTGGCACAGAAAGTTTGAAGACCACTGGTCTAATGACATGTTTATATGTTAATGATAAACGTCAACACAACAATATTATCTTAACGGTTCTGCCCATGAGTGCAGCCTGGTCTTCCCACAGCTTGCCCTGACTTGTCCTGTAGTCACTCCTCTTGCAGTCCCAGATGATGGGATTCTCCCTGAGAAACTTCAGCATCATCTCCTCATGGTCAACAGGCAATGAGAAGTCCGACTTCTTGGCCCTCCCCTCTTCCCCTTTGTCGCCTCCTGGGGCTGCACAGAGGAGTTGGAGGCCACAGGCGCCATCACAGGAAGGAGACTGAGACTCTTTGTGGCCTCTGGAGGAGGATGTTGATGGTGATGATGCGGCGGCTGGTGGAGATGGTGGCTTGGTCCTCTTGCCCCTCTTGCCCTTTCCTCTACCTCGGCCCCTGGGTGCTTTCTCGACCACCTTTCCCGTTTTCACGGTCCTCTTAGGTCGCATGTTGACTGTTTGGGTAATGTTGTTTCTGTGACGGGATCGGCGACATATTTATAGGCATGGGTCACGTGATCGTTCGAAGGCTGCAGACGAAACACCGAACACGCCAGAAATACGCCCTTTCATACGTCTAAATATGTTGCAGATACGACAGAGACGTCAGACATAATTTATGCATAGCTAACAAATAGGTTGTCCACCCGGTATCAATTAGTTGGCTGTAGGGTTCACGTCACGTATATCGATTTACGACTGCCGTACCTGAACGTCTTTGACATGCTCGACACATGTTTATGGCTTCAGCGTTCAACACAGTACCCCAGCGTAAAAACGCCGTGTTCCTCACAAATACTATTTATGTCCAGCATACCCCTAATTTATATCGACGCACACCAGCGTAATGCCGTGTATTTTGTATGCGCCAGCATTCGTTTCCGCCATACGGACATGTGTGACAGGGCCTTTAGACCCGATTCCATCTAAACTGTTTAAAGAAGTTTCACCCTTAATTAACACCTCATTATTAAATATGATCAACCTGTCTCTATTATCTGGCTACGTACCACAATCCTTTAAAGTGGCTGTAATAAAACCACTTCTTAAAAAGCCTAGTCTTGATCCAGAGGTTTTAGCCAACTATAGGCCGATATCTAACCTACCCTTTCTCGCTAAGATCCTTGAGAAAGCAGTTGCAAAATAGTTATGTGATTTTTTTACATAATAGTTTATTTGAGGTTTTTCAATCTGGATTTAGAGTTCATCATAGCACAGAGACGGCACTGGTGAAAGTTACCAATGACCTTCTATTGGCATCAGACAAAGGACTTGTCTCTGTTCTTGTCTTGTTAGACCTCAGTGCTGCTTTTGACACTGTTGATCATGACATTCTACTACAGAGACTGGAATATTGTGTTGGCATAAAAGGAACCGCACTAAGCTGGTTCAAGTTCTATTTTTCTGAGCGGTCTCAATTTGTATGTGTTAACAATAAATCCTCCATGACAGCCAAAGTCAGTCTTTGAGTTCCGCAGAGTTCTGTACTTGGACCGATTCTATTCACCTTTATATATGCTTCATTTGGGCAATATTATAAGGAACCACTCTATAAACTTTTATTGTTATGCGGATGATACCAAATTATATCTATCAATTAAACCAGACTGTCACGCGTTGCACCCACTAGTAGTTTGTTTTCATTTGGTTTTACCTTGTCAGTAATTCTCTTATCATTTCAGATCCTAGTTCATCCTCACTGCCTGCAATCAACTTATTCCCCTCACCTGGTTTCCACAGCCCATCTCCTCACCTGCTTCTCATTCCCTCATTAGTTCTCTCAGAGGATATATATACCAGTTCTCTCCCACTTGTTCCCTGCCAGATTGTCCTGCCAAGCTCTCCAGCGATCGTCTAGTTTACCTGTTTAGTTTTCCTGACCTGCCCGTTTTGACCCTGCCTGCCTGCCTGTTTCTGGACTCCGATTCTTCTGCCTGCCCCTTACTGGATTTGTTTGCCTTTTGGACTGAATTACCGGTATTTGACCCTACCTGGATTACTGAGTAAACTGAACTATATGGTATTCTGTCTGTCTGTGTCGTGCTTTTGGGTTCAGTTATGTCTGTTCCAGCGAACCTTACACAGACGAAACCAATCAATTGGCTAAACTTCAAGCATGCAAAGGACATAAAAACTTGGATGTCTAGCAACTTTTTGATGTTAAACACAGAGAAAACTGAAGTTATTATACTTGGCCCTAAACGCCTCCGAATTGTATTTTATAATGACATAGAAGCTCTGGATGGCATTAATTTGGCCTCCAGCACCACTGTAAGGAATCTTGGTGTCATCTTTGATCAGGATCTGTCTTTTAACTCCCACATAAAACAAATCTCAAGGACTGCCTTTCATCTACGTAACATTGCAAAAATAAGACCCATCCTGTCTCAAAATGATGCAGAAAAACTAGTCCATGCATTTGTTACTTCAAGGCTGGATTACTGCAACTCATTATCAGGTTGTCCCAAAAAGTCGCTTAAGACTCTTCAGTTGATCCAAAATGCAGCGGCACGTGTATTGACAAGAACTAGGAAACGGGATCATATTACTCCTGTATTAGCTGCTCTGCACTGGCTCCCGGTAAAATACAGAATAGAATTCAAAATCCTTCTCCTGACTTACAAAGCAATTAATGGTCAGGCTCCAGCATATGTTAAAGATCTCATAGTACCTTACCAACTAGAGCATTGTGCTCCCAGACTGCAGGGTTACTTGTAGTTCCTAGAGTCTCTAAGAGTACAATGGGAGCCAGAGCATTCAGCTATCAAGCTCCTCTCCAGTGGAACCAGCTTCCAGTTTGTGTTCGGGAGGCAGACACCCTCTCCACATTTAAGAGCAGGCTAAAGACTTTCCTTTTTGATAAAGCTAATAGTTAGGGCTGGCCTTGGATCAGCCCCTAGTTATGCTGCTATAGGCTTAGACTGCCGGGGGACACCTCCCTGCTCTCTTCCTTCTCTTCCTCTCTCCTCCCCTCCCTCTCTTCTTCTCCCTCTCTATCTGTATGCATTTATGTAAATGTATGTTACTAACTCATCATCCGGGGCATCATCCCCAGAGTGTCTGTCTATCATGTGGCAGGTTGCCACTGATAAAGTTTACGTCAGGATCAGGAATCGTGGCTGCGCCTGCTGCCCTGGTCCTGCTGGATACCGGGAAGCCTTTTTGACATTTTCCTGGATTCATCCAAACTTTCTCTTTTTTTGAACACAACATAATTTCTGTCAAAGGTTGTTTTTGAACTATGTTGTTTATCCTGTACACACGACATCTATTGCACGTCTGTCCGTCCTGGGAGATGGATCCCTCCTCAGTTGCTCTCCCTGAGGTTTCTTTCATCTTTCCCCCTTTAATTATGGGGTTTCTTTTAGGAAGTTTTTCCTTGTGCGATGCGAGGGTCTAAGGACAGAGGCTGTCGTAACCTGTACAGTCTGTAAAGCACACTGAGAAAAATGTATAATTTGTGATATTGGGCTATACAAATAAATTTGATTTTAATAGTACAGTGATTATAATGCATGTTTGTTTTTATCAAACAGCGATAGTTGGCCCTGGAGGAGTTTCTGTCTCCTGTTCTTCTTTTATGCTGAGGGTTTTACAGTTGTCATGGTTTTAGCCAATTGGAAGGCGACGGCTCAAAGGGAAGCTGAGCACTGACCCAGAATGTGCTGGAAGCTCAGCACTGTTCTGCAAGCTGATTGGCTCATGGACGGGGAAGCTTGTACAGAAGCAGTGAAGCCGGCATCTTCCGCCTGTATTCATTTGGCGGGGGAGAGAGTCAGACTGCAGCAACACTGTCACCACAGCAGTATCCAGTATTATGTATGTGCAGTTACACTTCTTACTGCCAAATATCACTGACACATTGTGTAATATTGGCTGTCTGTGGAACTAAACTGTCAGTTTATAGTAACATTATTAATGTATTTCTTCCTTTCTATCATAACATTGCTATAATATTCATGAGAACGCATATAGACTATTATGTATATATCATATATCATCTGCCGACTATATTCCTGATCTACACTACCAGAGGGTACAGGGTTCAGCAGTTTGAGTAGCGTGTGGTGATGCTGCAGAGTGCTCTTTGGTGTTGGGGCACACACTGTCTAGCATGCTGCACAACCCTGCTCTGCACTAAAACATACTTAATTAACTGTTACGCAAAAAAGTGTAGAGAGATTTTGCAGGGATTACTGATTGATGTATGCAGCTGAAGACTTCGATTCAGTTGACCCACTCTCTACGCTGTTTCAATTTGGACTATTGTGTTTCTTCTACCTAAAATGATTACAATCCACTGATCTGTGGCAGACACCAATAGCTTTATAATTTTCACAATTAGGCCAGAAGAAAATGTAAGTGTGGGGTGTGTATTTAATGATATACCATACTAGTAAAATATGACTAATCCTTAAACTCCTTGATTAACATAATAGAATATGCAGACTTCACTGCCCTGATCATTGAGTGTTATTGCCCCCTGCTGGAATAACATCAGCTATAAATTGTTGTACTTTCTCAGGGCAGCAGTTGGTATTGATTGCTCCAGTATGCCAAGCTTGAAATCATTGCCATGCTGGAATTACCATTGCTACGCAGCTTTCAGACTCTGAGAGACGGATTGGAGATGCAACCAAGAATCAGGTCGCCATGAACCCCACCAACACATTCTTAGGTAAGGTTAGAGCAGGGTGAAGTGATATATATTCTGAAATATTACTTCATCCCAACAATCTGAGTGAATAAATTAATTATAGCCATGTGTTAATATGTGAAAAATCTGAACAGAGTATTTCTTTTCCTGGGGATCACGCATGCTAAACGTTTAATTGGTGGACGATTTGAGGACCCAGCAGTTCAGTCTGACATGAAGCACTGTGTCCACTGTGATAGTGGACGCCCCAAAGTGGAAGTTAAATACATAATAGTATGTCAACTGTGTACTGCCTCAGTTTATTTAAAACTCCTCTCTTCATTTTTGTCGATTGTTGTTATCACAGTTTGCTCATACTTTAATGGTTCTCAACGTCAAGCAACCAAGGACGCTGGAACGGTCTGTGGTCTAAGTAGGTTGAGAATCTTTATTTGAGCCCACTGCAGCAGCCATTGATTATGGTTTGGACAAGAAGATAAGACTTAGGCCAATAGTAGATACCATTGATGTATGTCCAGCCACACCTGTACAGGTTTACACATGTTAAGCCATATAGCTCTATCATTTATGTCATCAGAGAAAGATGATTTTAGAGCTACATGATCCTTATCTGTCAAGTAATTCCTACTGAGTATGGGAATATGGGCTTTGATTTCTTTGTACTAGACAGTGGAAAATGATGGATATGAACACCAGCAACAGGTACTGGTGATGGTGTGACCCCATCATCACCCAGCTGCTGCTGGCATGTCACGTGGAATGCCAGGCAGCTTGACCAACTGGACAAGGGGTCGGCAACCTTTACTATCAAGAGCCATTTTGCCACCTCTTCCACCAAATAAAATGTGTCTGGAGCCGCAACACATATTTCATAACAGTTTAAGTTGTGTATTTATAGTTATACTATATTTGTTGCGTTTATGAAATTACAGAAATACAAAGGAAACTGTTCAGATTGTATTGTTATTTTTTAATTGTTATTAGGACAACACCAAACTCTTTTAGTGGTAGCAACTAAATGATTTCTTCCTGCACCCCATCAGAGTTCACATACCTGCATAACAGCTCTGTCTGTTCAATATCATTTACATCACTTGACTCATCACAAGCGATTGAATATGCTTCAGCTGAATTGATGTCTTTAATTTTCTGTTTGGTGATGTTTGTCAAGGACAGAGCCATTAAAATGGCAACAGTCTTTGCAGAGAGAGACATATCTCAGATTTTCTGAACAATTTCATCTTTGTTTTTGAATTCCGAAAAGAGATGCTCTGATATTTTTAATAATGCTTCTTTCATGTATTCTCCATCTGTGAACTGCTTTCCACGCCTTACTATCTCCTGAGCGGCCACAAAACTAGCAGCAGTAGATGAGTTTGAAGATTTCATCCATTTCATGAAATAATATTTGTTCTGCTCCGCTTTCAGCAGAAGTTCAGAAATCACTTTTTTTTCGCGCATTTCCAGCTCGGTACTTTTCGGCAAATGCTATGTGTCTGTTCTTGAAATGTCTTTCGACATTACATTTTTTGTTGTTAGCTAATTTCTCGCCACATATCAAGCAGACAGGTAAGCCAGCATCGTTGGCAGTAAAAGCAAATGTATCTGTCCACGCAGAATTAAACTCTCTTTTTTACTTTCTTTTTTTTTTTTATCCATTGTTAGCATAACAAGTTAGCCGGGGGTCGGAAACTCAAGATTAGCCACCTGCAGGGAAAGCGCCCGTAGACTCAGGAGAATGTGACGCATATTTTAGTGGACGAAATGTAAAAATTTAATTAAATGTATTTCAGTGTCACAATATCACCCCGAACTCCAAGATAAGGTGTTCCGTTGGAAAGATTGTCCACTGTGCAACAAAAAAATACATAAAAACAATGTAATTTAATTCCATGTTTGTTTTTTTTTGTCAAAGCTTCAGGGAGCCACTGCAGAGGGGTCAAAGAGCCACAGGTTGCCGACCCCTGAACTGGACCAACCATCACGTAAGCTGACTCATCACAAGGTGCTGAAGCAGGTGCACCCGGACACAGGGATCTCCTCCAAGGCCATGGGCATCATGAACTCGTCTTTGAGTGTGTCTCTGGTGATGCTTCGTGCCAGTGAAATGATTAAGGACAGGACATTAAGTGATTATTTTGTAAGTAAAAAACAAACATATTGAGACAGCTGCTCCAGATCTGAACAGAAACATGATTCATGAGAGAAGAATCTCAAGTGATACGAAAACATACATATGTTGTGTTTGTGCAAACATTATGTCCTCCTCAGGCTTTAGCTCCCAGGATTAAGAAAAAGTAGATCTTGGCGGTTACTTGTGTCTAACAGCCTGCTCAGATACTCTTATGGCTGCTGAAGGGAAAAAAGAACAGGACACCTGCAAGTTCTTCTCCACTCCATTGTTCCAATGAGGTCTCCGGGTTTCTGGAGGGGATCTGAGGGGGATTCTTGGTTCAGGTGACAGGTGACAGGTGTAGGTCTTGTTTGGCAGGGTGTGTATTTCTCTCCAAGTCTTTTTTAGGTAATAATAATAATAATAATAATAATAATAATAATAATAATAATACATTTTATTTAGAGGTGCCTTTCATGACACCCAAGGTCGCCTTACAGTGCATTTAAAAGTTAAAACAGCTCAAACAAAGACGGAAAACGAAAGATACAGGGTTGAACGTTTGAAGATAAGATCCAACACAGTAGACTAAGACTTAAACTCAAATGGAGAAGTGGCGAACAAGCCGCGCCAGCGTCCTCTCCCTCTGATCAATCAGTACAGACAGCCAGAGTGATTGTTGTCATTGTTAAGAAACATTTTTGAGTTTGAGGTAATAATATTTTAGTTATGTAACGTATTCAGCATTGGTTGACTTGATGGCAGTGATTGTTGTAATCACAAGTTAAATGTATAGCTACATAATGTAAAGACACGTTATAGGTTCACCTATTGTTCCACGTCTGTCACATGATCGAACCAGCTTGTGTTGATCTCCTACCATTCTCGTGGGTCAACTCGTCCGAGCAAGGCCTTAAAGTGAGGAAGGCGCTTGCATGGAGGGCCCTGAACGGCATGACCTGTGTGTGGAACTCCAACCTCCCCCGACAAATGAAACTCAGCTTCTTCCATGCAACAGTGACATGACACATTCAATTGAACATATGTAAAGATGCCAATTTTGGAACTCATATTAACATGTAAAGCACTCGCATAACAAAAAAAAGTACAATGACATTAAAGGATGCTCCAGTATTGCACTTTTAAAGCTCTGGGTCAAAAACAAAGCAGCAGAGGCTGCGATATCCCGACTTTGTCTCTAGTATTGGTCCAGCGGCAAAAACACTGGAATCTACATTTCCCATAATGCAACTTGATAGCATCTTTGGTAACACTTTAGATTAGAGCCTGTAAATGAATGTGAAATTATTTAGTATATACAGGGTATCAATGAAACTATTAATGAAACACTTGCTAGAAAAGTAGTACACTAGTACAGGACCAGGACAAGACATTAGGGAATAAGGGGGTAATTTAAAAGGGAGAAATTAATTACACTGAGTATGTTTCACTTACCTTTGTAATTATTACAGGGAACAGTTAATTTATTACTGGATATCATGTCAGGGAATTAGTTGTGGAATCATTTCTTTAAAAATCATGATACACTTACAAAATATATTTTTTGCTGTAGCTTTGCTAAACAAAGATGCATTATGGATTGGTGCTGTGTGCCGTTGGTGTTTTTTTATCATTAATTCCATACAGATGCAAGAGTTTATTTTAAGTTTGTGTGTAGGTCTTGTTTGAAGCTGCTCTTCACCAGTTTTTCCTGTCAAAAGAATTTGACTAATCAGTGGGATCTCAAAAAAAGGTTGTGTCGAACCAAATCAATGGAAATGGGCAGCATAGAGGTGATATGGATTCAGCTCTGGATAGTAAGCGTTAAGTCATGCTTCTCATTTCTTATATTAAAACATCTGTGAAAGTTGACTGTAAATGGATGAACCTCAGCTCAGTCTGACTATATCTAAGAATGTATCAATTTACCATATATCTCTGGAGCAGTGAGTGTCCTCAGAGGTGTTTCACAGGGGCTTGAATCTCACCTTGGTGTGTCCCTCATGTATCAGATGAAAGATCACCTGGTTTTTGATGACTTTGGTTTTTTTCCCGTAATGATTTCCAGCTGCTGACAGAACCTTTATTTTGTCACACAGGTCTGAGGTCGACCTGGAAGTCAAAGACAATGCTGGGAGTTTAATCTGCACGCTCAGCATGCGAGGTCTGGGTGGGAACCTCGTGCATGCCGTGTAGCCCGTGCAGCAGTCCGTCGCCCATACTGTGGTGAACAGAGTGCAGCAGCACGTGGGATCGTCATCGCTGTCCCGCTGAGTTTTAAAAGTAATGTTTTAGCAGCGGTATCGTAAAAAACTCATCCGATACCCAACCCTATTTCCGCATACAAGGTATTTTTTTCAATAAGGGAAACCATTTGTAAGAAAAAACTAAACTGTTGCTCATCGAACTCAGGGGGCTGTGGAACTGTGCTTGATGTAGTTGACATTACGAGATGGAGGACAGCAAATCACAAACAACTACAAAAAGGTCACTTTTTTATACTAAATTTAAACTAGATATATTTCCATCAGTGTCCTTGATGTACAGATAGCATAAATGCAGACCAGGCAACATCATACTAACGATGAAGCAACATAATATATATGTCCATCATCATCAATAAAATTACTCTAATATCTAAAATAATAAGTTACGTACAAATTAGAGTAAAGACTCTTCCCAGTTTCCCACAAGCCATAATTTGATCTTTTTTTTTTAAATTGTGGTAATTATTATTGTGCTGTGTAAACACCTCGGCCCCACAGAACCTGAAGGAAGAAATACCAATGGTATTCATTGGTGCCAGCAAGCACAAGTCAGCAACTAGTGATGGGCATGAGTTTCCCAATATTAAGAAGGTGGTCTGGTCTTTGAGATATTAAGGGCTTGGGTACAGAAAAACAAAGAATTGATGATTTCCAGCAAAATGTTCATCTGGACTACATGCACAGTGACAATTGTCTGTTTTCATTGTCACCGTGGGAAAAGCACAGGTCTAAATAATAACCTTAATGATTTATTGCTTCAGTTTCAGGGTCATGCTGGCTCACTGTCATGGTGTACTGGGATACTTAAATAACATGGAGCTATTGTTAATGTTATTAGTATCAACTGTGCTTACTGTATGTGTTCCTATTCTGAAGTCAAAATGTTAGATGAGAAAAAGGCTAATTAATCTTTAATCCTTTATTAAATGCTTATTTCTGTCAAAATGTCTTCACACTGAAATGGAGCTAGGAGAAAGTTAGCTTAGCTTAGTTTAGCGTAAAAAATGGGAAAGGAAGAAATAGCCACCCTGACTCTGTACAATGGTAACAAAGTCCACTTGAAACACATTGTAACAGTGGCTGGCTCAGAACAGACAAGAACCTAAAAACACAAAAGCAATTGAAGAGCAACTCCAAAATATTTAATGAGAGAAAACAGGCAGGATTAGACCGATAAGTAACAGGATTGCTGGGAAGCTTGAGACAATCTGGTGACATGACTAGTAGAAGTGGATCGATATAAATAATACTGCGCAAATTAGGGAAATGGGAAGCAGATAAGCTAGTGGGAGGAGATAGTAGTACAGGTAGGAAAGGGGTCAGCAGAGGGCATAGCTGCATCTATCTGACAAGACAGTGATTGAAATGGAAGACCAGGCAGGATGTTTTAATAACAGATCAGGAGTGATTTGTGACACACTGTTACGTGCCAGGCAGGTTGTGTGTTGGTCTTGCTGTGTTTTTTCTCTCCTCCCCCTCTTCTCTCACCTGTCAGGTTTTGACTTGCAGAATTTCATTGAGAAGCCTAGTGTTGATAAGTTTGATTTATGTCGCAAAGATGACTTGTTGTGTATTGCAGCTCACTTTAACATATCGGTGAAAAGTAATAGCGTTAGAAAAGAGCTAAAAGATGCAATTATTCAAAAACGGATTGAGTTAAAGCTACTCGAAGCCCCAGTAAGTGCTTCTCAGCCTAGGACTGAGGTGTGTCTTGAGAATTATGATGATGTTGTTGGTGCTTCCTTTTTGCTGGGAAAAAAAGGAACAGGCTATATTGGCTCTGGGTGGCAAGGGTGTTCATGAGGCTCCTCCTGCCACTTTGCCTAGGTTTGAGCCTTTCTCGCCAGGAAGCCAGGGTTCCAGTGTTGATGCCAGGTTGAAGGTGTGTCTAGCTCGCCTTCAGCTGGAGATGCACGAAAAGGAGCTGGTACGTAGAGCTGACCATGAACTCAAACTGCAGATTCGTAAATTAGAGATTGAGGCTGAAAAAGAGATCAAGTTAAAGGAGCTTGAAGTAGAGACTTTGAGAATCTCTTCAAATCAGCAATTGTCGCAGACATTTAGGGAGTCCTCACCTTCTCTCCCAGTCCCTTACATACACAGGTTTGATGTTAGCAAAAATATTGCTTTGGTTCCAACTTTTCCAGAGACAGAAGTTGACTCGTATTTTAGTGCATTTGAACGGATTGCTACTGCACTAGTCTGGCCTAAGGACATGTGGCCTATCCTACTTCAGTGCAAGCTAGTGGGTAAAGCACAGCAAGCTGTATTATCTCTTTCCTTGGAAGAAAGCTTGCAGTATGGGGTGCTCAAAGAGTCAATTGTGCGTGCTTATGAACTTGTGCCAGAGGCCTACAGGCAAAAATTCAGGAACCATAAAAAGTCTGCTGGGCAGACCTTTGTTGAGTTTGCACGAGAAATGGGCATTCTCTTTGATAAATGGTGTGAAGTTAAGGACAGTTTTGAATCTCTTCGTCAGTTAATGCTCTTGGAAGATTTTAAGAATGCTTTACCTGAAAGGATGGTAATATTCGTAAATGAACAGAAAGTCAATTTACTGGCTAAAGCAGCTGTCCTGGCTGATGAGTTTGTGCTCACTCATAAAAATATTTTAGCTTCGTCTTCGCGCCCAGACAGAACTTCAGTATCACACCCCCATTTCGAAAAATCCAAAGGACCACCGTCACCTCCTGAGTGTTTCTATTGCCATAAGAAGGGTCATGTTATTTCAGATTGTCATTTCTTAAAGCAGAAACAGCAGTTTTCACAAGGCTTTCCACCGCCAAAAGGCATGGGTCTCATTAAAGGGGTGTCACTCCCAAATGTTGAACACTTACAAGAAGCAACTGAACCTGATCCCTGTTTCAAACCCTTCATTTCACAGGGCTTTGTTTCACTTACAGGTGAGATAAAAGATCAGCTGCCAGTACAGGTATTGAGAGACACGGGAGGCTCCCAGTCCATTATTAGAGAGGGCATCTTGCATTTAAACCCTGAGTCATCATGTCACTCAAGTGCAGTTGTTCAAGGTGTTGGTATGACTGGTAGCTGCGCCGTTGCACAATGTTTATATTCAGTGACCTTTAGTAAAAGTGTTCTTTAAAGTTGCTGTCCTCCCTGACTTGCCCATCAAAGGAGTGGATTTCATTTTAAGTAATGACTTAGCTGCCAGTCCCAGAAGTACTAGACACTCCTGATTTGAGTTGTGATGCTGAAAAACCAACTCAAGTACTTCCAGAGATATTTCCTGCTTGTGTGGTCACAAGGGCCCAGTCAAAGAAGTATGGTCATGACTTGTCTGATTCTTTTTTGGCTACAGAGCAGTTTCCTGATGTCCCGTCTGAGTCTGAAAGAGCCAGAGGTGGTCCAATCTGCTGGTGCTGGATCATTGGTCTCCTGTTCAGAGCTTTTAAAACTGCCGGCCACTCGGGAAAAGTTTGTTGTAGCCCAGCAAGGTGATAAAACGCTTAAGAAATGTGTTTCCTCTGTTCTCAGCCAGGCCAAGTCGAAAAAGATGGCCTACATTCTTGAGGATGGCCTGTTGATGTGTCGCTGGATTGGCGATTGCAGTGAGGATATGAACTTGGATGCAACTTATCAGATTGTTGTGCCTACAGCTTACCGTTCTCAAGTGCTGTCCTTGGCTCATGATCATCCCTGGTCAGGACGCATGGGGGTAACAAAAACTTATGGCAGAGTTTTAAAACATTTCTTTTGGCCAGGCCTCAAGTCTGATGTTGTTCGTTATTGCCGAACTTGTCATGTGTGCCAATTTGTAGGCAAGCCGAACCAAGTAATTCACGCTGCTCCTCTCAAACCCATTCCAGTAATGGGTGAGCCATTTGAAAGAGTGAGTGTGGATTGTGTTGGACCTTTACCAAAAACTAAAGCTGGCAATCAGTTCCTTCTAACGGTCATGTGTGCTTCCACTAGGTTCCCAGAAGCGATTCCATTGCATAAGATCACTGCTTCAGTCATCTCGAAGTCACTTGTGAAGTTTTTCTTTCTGTTTGGTCTACCTAAAGTGATTCAAACTGACCAAGGTACTAACTTCATGTCTAAAGTGTTTGCCCAGGTACTTGAAACCTTAGGCATTAAGCATGTAAACGTCTAGTCCGTATCATCCTGAAAGCCAGGGGGCACTAGAGCGATTTCATCAGACTATGAAATCTATGTTAAGAAAACATTGCCATGAATCTCAAAAAGACTGGGATGATGAAAGAAAACAGTTAGCAGTATCCCAGAGTATGTTGCCAAGCTCAAAGCTACATTGGGCCTGCTTATTGGCTAAACATACTCTGAAGTCTTCCCAAGAGAAGATGAAGAAACACTACGACCAGAAGCTCGCTTGTTTCAGCCGGGGGAAAAAGTTTTGATTCTCTTGCCTGTACCTGGTTCTGCTTTGTCTACTAAATGTTCTGGTCCTTATGTTGTAGATAAGAGGCTCAATGACACAAACTACGTGCTTCAGACATCTGACCGCAGGCGTCGTACCAGTGTCATGTCAACATGTTGAATAGGTATTGCTCCCGAGAAGACCAAATGAGATCTTCCCCATCTCATCAGGTGGAGATTTCTGTCTCTCCTATGGCTTCCATCGCCAAGGTGAGCTCATGTGTTGAGGAAGATGGGCTGGTTATGCGTAATGCATTTCCGCAGGGGGCAAGGCTTAGTAATACAGAAGTATTGGCTGATATACCTCACTACTTATCTCATCTCCCTGACC
The DNA here is from genome assembly GCF_900634415.1 of Cottoperca gobio. Classification (NCBI taxonomy): domain Eukaryota; kingdom Metazoa; phylum Chordata; class Actinopteri; order Perciformes; family Bovichtidae; genus Cottoperca; species Cottoperca gobio. The sequence goes on along the minus strand of NC_041368.1, from coordinate 871,995 downwards.
ACTAGTGTTCTGATATTCAGAACCTCATAATTGAGTTCCCAAGTCTGTTTAATGATAGTCCTACCCAAACTTCTGTAATAGCTCATGACCTCATCCAGTTAAAAGGGAGGTTATGAAAATGGAGGTTGAATATCTTCAGCACAATGGATTTGCAGTGCCTATTTCTAGTCCTTGGAATTCCCCTTGTCTTCTAGACACAAAGTCTGATTGAAGTCCCAGATTTTTTACTGACTTTCGCAAGGTCAATGCTGTCACTGTCCCAGATGCATAACCATTACCACTCATTGATGAGATTGGTCCTGCAAAATTTGTCAGTAAACTGGACATGTTAAAGGGATACTGGCAAGTTCCTTTAACTCCCTGTGCGTCCAGCATTTCAGCTTTTGTGACACCTGACAACTTTCTTCAGTACACAATAATTACATTACATTACAGGTCATTTAGCAGATGCTCTTATCCAGAGCGACTTAGTGAACTAACTACAGGGACAGTCTCCCTGGAGCAACTCAGGGTTAAGTACCTTGCTCAGGGTATGTTAATTGGCAGTTCCAAAGAGGTTTGGACTTATATGGGTGGGAGTGTTACATGCCAGGCAGGTTGTGTGTTGGTCTTGCTGTTTTTTTTCTCTCCTCCACCCTGTCAACTAATTAGGTGGTGATTACCTGATTGGCTGGCCTATCAGGGGGAAGGGCCCTCAATAAAGGAGGACCAGGAAGAGCTGGCCTAGTCTCTCTTCAGCCTGTGTCGTGGTCTACTGCTGACGTCCTTGACCAAGCAAATTCTATACAGTTCTATGTTTGTAGTAATGTGTGTGGTGTGAGGTTGTGGATTTAGGTAAGTTGGGGTACCCTGTACATTTTCATCCACGTAGAGACTTCTTTGCTAGAAACACTAGTTTAGCAGGCTGTTGCCACCTCTGTATATGTTTTACACCACCATTAGATCAGTTAGTGAGGGATTTTGTTTGTGTTTTGTTTGAAAGGACAGTAATAGCCAGGCCTTGTTATATTTATTTATTTTGTTTGGCTCAACCATTTGGTCCCTTTCTCACCCCTACTTGAGAGTTCATTGGCTCCAGTTTTTGTGCAATAAACAATTATACACATTCGCTCAATCATTGGTTGTTGTGTTATTGTGCCCCTCTTCCTCTAGCTACACCTTGGACGTAACACACATTACATCTAATTTCTTTAATCTGTACAGAAGTGTGAAAATTACAATTTAACGTTGACTTATGTGCTAGACACATTACCCTAACTTATGGATACCAGGTCATGAATTATTTAAGCAATAAACCACAAGTGGTTTACACTGATTTGAGTTACTAAGGGGTGTTAGGCACAACGTGAAGCTAAGCAGTTATAAAATCCCTGTAAACCACGGCCCAAGTGGCTTATTGCTTTTATAAAAGGGTTACTAAATATACCTGGCAAATTAAATATTATAAATACAATTTAATAAACACAGCAACAAAAAATTAAATAATGTATTCATAGTAAATACTGGTTCTTCAGTGACATTTTGCAGAATGGTTTCCACATTAAGCAACACACTGACGCAATGGAAAGCATGCTTAAATAGAATAGAAGAATGGGTAGCAAAGGGAATAAACCAGTTGAAAGGCCACAGGGGCCCCATTGATGGTGTTTTATACAATCTTTAATGCTGCTACTCTATGCCACTTCAAACTCACTTAAATGCCTTTATTCTGTAATGTTTAAGACTATTTTAATTCTGCCATTTTATACTATTTTTAATGCTATTTCACTCATTTACATAAACACTGTTACGGTGTAGGAGAAGGTGTGATGTAGGAGGACCCAAATGCAGTAGACGATGATTAAAATAACAAAAGGCGAGCTTTTAATAGCAAAAAGCTGAATGCAAAATACAAAGTAACAAAATAACACAAACCAATCCGAGAAGGAGATAGGGTAGACGAGCACGACACGTTGCAGACACCAGCTAACATGAATGTACGGACTGACAAGGAACACTGGGGAAGACAGGAATATATAGACAGACACTAATCACAAGAACGAGACACAGCTGGGAGAGAAAACACAAGGACAGGAAGTAATCCAAGACATGATGCAAGGGGGAATATAACTTCAAAATAAAACAGAAAACCAAGATCATAACAAACACTGTGATTATTGTACTGTAAATGCTCTTATTCTGTCTAATTTTGTACTAATTATTGTGTTTTTGCAGCGAAGCACTTTGGGCTGCAATTCTTGTATGAAAGGTGCTATACAAATAAAGTTTATTATTATTAAATATTGGGGTGATTATTAACATTAATCTCGAGATCGCCATTATTGTGCAATTCCTGAAGTGTAATGTTAGCACTCTTCTTTGAGGGTACAGGGGTGTTTTAATTTTGGCGGTCCAAACAGCATCTTTCCCTCTCTTCTGTTATTGGGCCTAAAGGACAATGGCTACTCTTCCATGCTGCAGATCTATCCAGAAGGCCTGGAGCTAAAGACCAGGATCTTTGTAGAAGTGAAGGCGTCCAACCTCACTAACAGGTACTTCACACAAGCTTTAGCAACTGAAGTATACTGATTGTATATTGTTTTACTCTTTAACTTTACAAGTATTTGCTCAATGAAGAACATAATGAGATTTTAATCCTAAATATTTGGCAGAAAGGTTAGTGCTCTGTTTCCACAGCAAATATTCTTCAGTCCCAATATTATCTCACCAAGAAAATGGTAAAATATGAGCATCGATCTGTGCTGATACTAAAACTCCTCTTTGCAGATTCAACGTGCTCCTCGACCGATGTTACGCCACAACCTCGCCTTTCCACTTAAACATCACATATTACGATCTCTTTGTTGGGTGAGTGAAACAATTCGAAAAAAACACAAAAAAAACACAAAACCTTTCCAAGTAGGAGGGTTGCATTATCAATATGTTTTAGTGGTAAACGCAGCTGTAAAACGGGCCTATGCTAATCCAGAAGGTATCCTGTCTGTTGGTTAGAAACTCACAGTTTTTGTTGGATTAGAACCTGGTAGAAAACAGTATTGGGAGTCAATGGAGCGCAGAAGGAAGCTCGCTTCTTCTTCAAGGCTTTCCGCTTTGTCCAAAGCACAGATGCAACTCCCTCCACCTACTACATACACTGTGCCACCAGGCTTTGTGTGAACTCCTTCTGCCCTAACTTCATTCTGGTCAGAATCTGCCTTCCAGTGCCAAACCACACATTACAAATGCAAACCTTCTGCCAGACAAGAAGTTTGATTCTGCAAAACTTTGCTTTACGTCCAACCTTTACATTTTTCTATTTTTATTCCCATTTTTTACAATGGCAACTACATACACACTACAGTGTGTGTGTACATATAGTATATCGGGTCCCTGTGTGTACTACATGGATAAAGTTAAGAAAATATTGTGGTTGTAGTTTTGATGAGATGCAATCTGCATGAAATCAAACATGCTACACGTTCTCAATCTCCATACCTCTTTCTGTCTGACCACGTATAGCACAGAGTCAGAGTCCAAATACGTCCAACTTTTCATCGGATCATATCGGAATAGTGAACGTATACAGATACGCATGTCTAACCTATTGATATTGTATCACTTACTTATACAAAATGTATCAGACGAATACCCAACGAATGCATAACGTATACAAAAATATGGAATATACAAAATATCGGCATCACGCTAGTTTACGTTGATATAAGGTAAGGTATAAGTAGTATTCGTTAAGAGCAGGCGGTGTTGCACTGGGGTGCGTTGTTGAACGCGGATGTTTTGAGCATGTTCAAAATTACCGGACGTACCCAACGTGTGCTTCATAAGATATGCAGACGTTACACATAAGTTACGTTACGTTAGACATACGTGAATACGGAATACGTATGTGAATACTTACCTACATAAATATAGTACGTAAATACCTACGTGAATACGTTAGAGGTACGTTAGATATAGGCTACGTCGGCTGACGGTGAACCCTACAGCCAATTGATAACGAGTGGATAACCTATTCGTAACCTCCATCCATCCATCCATCGTCTACCGCTTATCCGGGATTGGGTCGCGGGGGCAGCAGCTCCAGTAAGGAACCCCTTCCCTTCTCCAGGCCACATTCTCCAGCTCCGACTGGGGGATCCTGAGGCGTTCCCAGGCCAGTGAGGAGATATAATCTCTCCACCGAGTCCTGGGTCTTCCCCGGGGTCTCCTCCCAGCTGGACGTGCCTGGAACACCTCCCTAGGGAGGCGCACAGGTGGCATCCTTACTAGATGCCCGAACCACCTCAACTGGCTCCTTTCAACGTAAAGGAGCAGTGGCTCTACTCCGAGTCTCTCACGGATGGCTGAGCTTCTCACCCTATCTCTAAGGGAGACGCCAGCCACCCGTCTGAGAAAACCCATTTCGGCCGCTTGTACCTGTGATCTCGTTCTTTCGGTCATGACCCAGCCTTCATGACCACAGGTGAGGGTAGGAACGAAGATCGACCGGTATATTGAGAGCTTTGCCTTCTGGCTCAGCTCTCTTTTCGTCACAACAGTGCGGTAAAGTGACTGTAATACCGCCCCCGCTGCTCCGATTCTCCGGCCAATCCTGCTCCAATTCTCCGGCCAATCTCTCGCTCCATCGTCCCCTCACTCGCAAACTAGACCCCGAGGTACTTGAACTTCTTCACTTGGGGTAAAGACTCATTCCCTACGCGGAGTAGGCAATCCACCAGTTTCCTGCTGAGAGCCATGGCCTCAGATTTTGAGGTGCTGATCCTCATCCCAACCGCTTCACACTCGGCTGCGAACCGATCCAGTGACTGTTGAAGGTCACAGACCGATGATGCCATAAGGACCACATCATCTGCAAAGAGCAGCGATGAGATCCTCAGGTCAACGAACTGCAACCCCTCTCCTCCATGACTACGCCTCAATATCCTATCCATGAAAATCACGAACAGGATTGGTGATAAAGCGCAGCCCTGGCGGAGGCCAACATTCACTGGGAACGAGTCCGACTTACTGCCAAGTATCCGGACACAACTCTCGCTTTGAGCGTACAGGGATTGGATAGCCCTCAGAAGTGACCCCCTCACCCCATACTCCCGCAGCACCTCCCACAGTATCACCCGGGGGACCCGATCATACGCCTTCTCCAGATCCACAAAACACATGTAGACCAAATGGGCGTACTCCCAGGCCCCCTCCAGGATCCTTGCGAGAGTGAAGAGTTGGTCCGTTGTTCCACGACCAGGACGGAATCTGCATTGTTCCTCTTCAATCAGAGGTTCGACTACCGGCCAAACCCTCCTTTCCAGTACCTTGGAATAGACTTTACCAGGGAGGCTGAGAAGTGTTATACCCCTGTAGTTGGCACACACTCTCTGGTCCCCCTTTTTAAATAGGGGAACCACCACCCCGGTCTGCCAACCCCTAGGCACTGTCCCAGACTTCCACGCAATGTTGACGAGGCGTGTCAACCAAGACAGCCCCTCAACACCCAAAGCCTTCAGCATTTCTGGACGGATCTCATCAACCCCTGCGGCTTTGCCACTGTGGAGTTGTTTGACTACCTCAGTGACTTCCAACAGGGAAATTGATGATGGTCCCCCATCAGCTTCCAGCTCTGCCTCTACCATAGAGGGCGTGGTAGTTGGATTCAGGAGTTCCTCAAAGTGCTCCTTCCACCGGCCGATAACCTTCTCAGTCAAAGTCAGCAGGATCCCACCCTTGCTGTACACAGCTTGGATGGTTCCTCGCTTCCCCCTCCTGAGGTGCCGGATGGTTTTCCAGAAGCACCTTGGTGCCGACCGAAAGTCCTTCTCCATTACTTCTCCGAACTTCTCCCACACCCGCTGCTTTGCCTCTGACATGGCAGAGGCTGCCGCCCTTCTAATCCTTCGGTACACTACAACTGTTTCCGGAGTCCTCCCGGATAACATAACCCGGAAGGACTCCTTCTTCAGTCGGACGGCTTCCCTGACCACCGGGAGTTCGAGGGTTACCGCCCCTTGAGGCACCTAAGACCTTGAGTCCACAGCTCATCACCGCAGCTTCAGCAATAGAGATTTTGAACATCGCCCACTCAGGTTCAATGCCCCCAACCTCCACAGGGATGTCTGAAATGTTCCGCCGGAGGTGTGAGTTGAAGATCCCCAGGACAGGGGCTTCCTCCAGACGTTCCCAGTTCACCCGCACTACCCGTTTGGGTTTACCAGGTCTGTCCAGAGTCTTCCCCCACCCCTTGATCCAACTCACCACCAGATGGTGATCAGTCGACAGCTCCGCCCCTCTCTTCACCCAAGTGTCCAAAACATGCGGCCTCAAATGATACCATTACAAAATCGATCATTGACCTTTGGCCTAGGGTGCTCTGGTACCACGTGCACTTATGAGCATCCTTATGTTCGAACATTGTGTTTGTTATGGCCATTCCATGACTAGCACAGAAGTCCAACAACAAACGACCGTTCGGGTTTAGATCAGGGAGGCCCTTCCTCCCAATCACGCCTCTCCAGGTGTCTCCATCGTTTCCCACATGTGCGTTGAAGTCTCCCAGCAAGACTACGGAGTCCCCTACTAGAGCCCTCCATTCAGGGTCTCCAAGAAGGACGAATACTCCGAATTGCGGTTTGGGGCATAGGCACAAACAACAGTCAGAGTTTTCCCCCCCATAACCCGAAGGCGTAGGGAGGCGACCCTCTCGTCCACTGGGGTAAACTCCAACGTAGCGGCGCTCAGCCGGGGGCTAGTGAGTATCCCCACCCCAGCCCGACGCCTCACACCTTGGGCAACTCCGGAGAAGAATAGAGTTCAACCCCTATCCAAGAGTACGGTTCCAGATCCATGACTGTGCGTCGAGGTAAGCCCCACCAGATCCAACTGGTAGAGATTCACCTCCCGCACTAGTTCCGGCTCCTTCCCTCACAGAGAGGTGACGTTCCACGTCCCCAGAGCCAGCCTCTGCTGCCCAGGTCTGGTCCGTCGAGGTCCCTGACCATCACTGCCACCCGGGGTTCCTCCGGGCATGGTCTCTCCTTTCCTTTCCCTTTTTTTCATGAAGTCGTTTTTGAAGTCGAACCTCTGATTGAAGAGGAACAATACGGATTCCGTCCTGGTCGTGGAACAACAGACCAACTCTTTACTCTTGCAAGGATCCTGGAGAGGGCCTGGGAGTACGCTCATCCGGTCTACATGTGTTTTGTGGATCTGGAGAAGGCGTATGACCGGGTCCCCCGGGTGATACTGTGGGAGGTGCTGCGGGAGTATGGGGTGAGGGGGTCACTTTTGAGGGCCATCCAATCCCTGTACGCCCAAAGCGAGAGTTGTGTCCGGATACTCGGCAGTAAGTCGGACTCGTTTCCCGTGAATGTTGGCCTCCGACAGGGCTGCGCTTTATCACCAATCCTGTTTGTGATTTTCATGGATAGGATATCGAGGCGTAGTCGTGGAGGAGAGGGGTTGCAGTTCGGTGACCTGAGGATCTCATCGCTGCTCTTTGCAGATGATGTGGTCCTTATGGCATCATCAGTCTGTGACCTTCAACAGTCACTGGATCGGTTCGCAGCCGAGTGTGCAGCGGTTGGGATGAGGATCAGCACCTCAAAATCTGAGGCCATGGCTCTCAGCAGGAAACCGGTGGATTGCCTACTCTGGGTAGGGAATGAGCCATTACCCCAAGTGAAGGAGTTCAAGTACCTCGGGGTCTTGTTCGCGAGTGAGGGGACAATGGAGGGAGAGATTGGCCGGAGAATCGGAGCAGCGGGGGCGGTATTACAGTCACTTTACCGCACCATTGTGACAAAAAGAGAGCTGAGCCAGAAGGCAAAGCTCTCAATATACCGGTCGATCTTCGTTCCTACCCTCACCTATGGTCATGAAGGCTGGGTCATGACCGAAAGAACGAGATCACAGGTACAAGCGGCCGAAATGGGTTTGCTCAGACGGGTGGCTGGCGTCTCCCTTAGAGATAGGGTGAGAAGCTCAGCCATCCGTGAGAGACTCGGAGTAGAGCCGCTGCTCCTTTACGTTGAAAGGAGCCAGTTGAGGTGGTTCGGGCATCTAGTAAGGATGCCACCTGGGCGCCTCCCTAGGGAGGTGTTCCAGGCACGTCCAGCTGGGAGGAGACCCCGGGGAAGACCCAGGACTCGGTAGAGAGATTATATCTCCTCACTGGCCTGGGAACGCCTCAGGATCCCCCAGTCGGAGCTGGAGGATGTGGCCCGGAGAAGGGAAGATTGGGGTTCCTTACTGGAGCTGCTGCCCCCGCGACCCAATCCCGGATAAGCGGTAGACGATGGATGGATGGATGGTTTTTGACCTATGTTAAGCTGATCCCTGATGACGGAGTAACTTATTAAACGTGTTTCTACAGTACAGCTAGCGTTCAGCTAGCGTTTTGGGAGCTTATTGGGGTTTGAATATAGTATATAGGGTCCCTGTGAGTAGCTCATCCTCACTTCTTCGCAGAGCATCTTGATGAATACATCAACCCATCATCAGAGAGCATGGAGGATGCTGAGAGGCTGTGACAAGAGTACATTCTAGTCGTTCTCCAGTATCAGCATGACTGAACCAAATGGCATTTTTCCAGCTCTGTTTTTTTGAGCTACTTTTCATGTACGCCGGCATATGTTTCTGCCATACGGAACTGTGTGACAGGGCTGTATGTCTGACGTGTTTGGCGTATCGTCTGCGTCCTACGAACGATCACAACTTACCCTTAATTTATAATAACGTATTGCCGATATTTCGTATACTCCAGCATAGGTTTCTGTCGTGACTGGGCCTTTAAGCATTAAGGTGAGAACAGAGGAGCTCAGACATCTAGGAGTAGTTCAGGGTAGAACTGCAGCTTCTTCATATTAGTGTCCATAATCAATATTTTTTATAATAACAACGTATCAAATAACAATGTGACGAAACTAGTTTGTTTTAATCTTACCCTGGCTTTAAAGTGGGCATGGTTATCTGATTGACTGTCGGAAAGGTGTGGGGGAAAAGACATTGTTAATGATCTGGCTAGCACTTTCTTTGAAGCATACTGACCCCTTAACTGGAGGCAGGTGAGGCAGTTCCTCTGACAGAATATCTACTGGGTGGATCCCTGGGGAACGAAATGCCAAGCAAACCCTGAATGAGTTTCCAAAAATGAATAGATAGAATCTAGTACCTTTAAACAAGTTTCATTTGAATCAGTCACCTTGCCTGTGTACATACATAAATGATCAGGGAAACCGATTGGCTTGACAGATAAATCCATACATATTTTACATTTATATGTTTCCAGTATAGAACTTGTGCATTGCTCTACACATGGTCTGTAATCCTTGGTGTTTCTTTCGTTCACTGGTGCTCAGCAGACTCATTTTAACAGTACTGTGCTAGCTGTAGCTGAGTAGGCATTGTTGGAGTCATTTGCCTTACGCTGGTGGCTTTCATTGTTTGAATGCACAACTCTAATATTAACTCCACCAATACAGTATTCAACCAACAAGAGTGAAAAAAGGTCAATACAGCTTGTGTCCTCCAGTGTGGTTTATAATACCATTCACATGGTATTATAAACCACACTAGATTTCATTGGATCATACAACATAAACATCAACATAAATGAGTAAGAGTAAGTACCTTGAAATACCCATAAGAGAGGGAGAATACTAGATTATATTTTTATTTTGTTTTGCTTTTATTTAGCCTGGAATAGGAAGATAAGAAAACAGGACATATGAAAATAGTCTCATATTTACTCTTGGCAGGGATCCAGGTACCCAGTGCATTTACTCACGTTTTACTCATTTAATCCATTTTTGCTCTTGTGTTGATAGTTACAGTATATAATAACAGTGAGTATATATTATGGGAGTTTTGGACAGTGTAAAAATGTCATTAAGTAACATAGCAACCTTCAAACTTCTTTTCCACATGTTAGTTATGAAGGTAGACAAGAACAAAACTACAAAGATCAGAGTTTGCGGTAAAAACCTCTTGCTAGCATTTATTACAAGTGAAAACTGAGGACAATGTGTAAAACCACACACAAACACCATAAACTATTAGGAAAGCAGAAGGATATGAAATATATATATAAAATAGTTTTGGATTGATGTGGCAGCCTTGCTAACAAAAGTTAACAGGAAGTTAGTGATTCAGGTTAGGTCCACTACTTCAGTGTGTGCAGAACATATTTACTTTATAGATGTCTGGGAAAAGTATTTACTGGAGCAAAGTGAAATGACAAAGTATAAATATGAAGCTGAGCAGGAAGTTATAGCTAACATGGTCATGTGGCCTCTGTTGGCCCTGTTGAAAGGCAGCTCAGGTGCATCTAAAAGGTGCATCTCATGAACACTTCGACAGGACACTTGTCAGAACGTTTGACCACGAGTTGTCTACGTCAATGCACCATCTCCAAATTAATCTAACCAATCATGTCACTACAATAACAAAAGGACAATACGATTAAAAACCAAAAGAGATTTTTTATTAACAGTTTAGAAAGACAACATTTTTTGCATCTTCTATTCCTGACTGTTTTCTTCAGTTCCCCCCTTCAAATAATCCAGAGTGCTGCAAACACAGCACAGATGACCCAAAGGCCTGGTCACCTGGTCAATCAGCAACACTTACTGCTGCATGATGGACCAGACGTGCTGCTTTTTAGTAATATCAGGAGAGGTGATCTTGATTCTATTCAGCCAATAATTTGGAGAAAAAAACAACGTCTAAATGAACTACAGGGGTTAGTAGAACTATCAGTAGTTCTGCTTAGAAAAGAGGTAGTTCCACTAGCTGCACGTTTATATACGATGCACATTTAGACCTTCATTTCTGGTCAAGTATTATATATCAGCCATCATTCTCTATAGTTGAAATGTTACTAGAATTTAGTCTTTGATTTGACAGCCAATTGTCAAAGACCTCTGATATTGTACCGTTATAGCATCAATATTTATCAGATTTATTACCAACTTAAAAATGCTTTCCATTCAAAATCAACTGACTGTACTTCCACAATAGTTATAAATATACTGTATGTAAATGAAGTTTACATATAAACCTACAAATGATATGGCCAAATAAATTCTGGTATGGGGCAAAAAAACCCAAGAAAAAACGGAAAAAGAATCATTGAGGATCCTCCAAAATCCTTTAAACCAGCTCCACAGACACCACTTACGCAACGTCCATGAAAAGCCAGTAAAGGTGCAGGTGTTAGGACAAATGGTCACCTCACAGCAGAACAGCATGTTTGAGGATGCAGAGGACAAATCAGGACATGAAAAAGTTCATGAATGACAAACCAGAGGACAACAGCACTCAGCCATCGAATGTCCATTTAGTTTCAATATGGCCAAGCACTGCTTACATCTCCGTCTCCATCAGCAGGACCGTTTGTTGGAAGGTATTCTGTCTGGACCTGCATCAAGTATGTACAGACGACGTCTCGGGCTTTGTTTAGGTTGAGCTTCTTCTTTATGGTGTTTAAGTGTCCATTGCTTACAGAATCCATGAAAGACAGACAAGATGAAGAGCACAGAGGAGGAAGAGGGAACATGATGATGGTCTCCAAGCAGTTCAATAAACAAGGACATAAAGACAACATTAAAGAAAAAAGCAAACAGAAAAACCAGAGCGAGAAGGAACGCGAACATTTACACACAGTCAATAAATATAGTGATTTCCCCCCCCCGTTCCAGCTGTTATAATTCATCCTCTATGTGGTTTTCAGGTTGGGTCTTCTCAGTCGGTCCTGGAAATGAGTACAGAGAAGGAAAACATTAATACTGTGAGCATGTGGGAGAACAACTCTGAAAAACTCAAGCCCATGTTTACTGATTTAATAAAGACGGAAAAAGCTGTTGCTATGGTGAAGCCGGTTAGCTGAGACTGAATCTCAGCAACATTTGAAAATGCAGAGCTGGTTTGACATCTTTGCTGATGGTAAAATAACAACATCTGATTATGTCTATGAAGCATTATAATCAATATTGAAATGTAAGACTAATTATTTGCATTTTTTCTTACAGATTGGGCAATTACATTTCACAGCTGAAATGTCCGTGAGTGAAGAATGAGCTTTGTATACATCACTTTCAGCACCAGTCAAGTATTGGACTGTTGCCGTCTCCTACTATCACACAATTTACCCAGTGAAACAAATTATGTGATCGTTTGTGAAAGTGTCAATCAGATGCTCATTTGGTCGAGAAGAAAGAAAGTAGATGAAGCAGTTTGTGTAATAAATGACATCACATTGTTCTGCAGGTTTTATTACTTTAGAACAGGTGCAACAACTGCAACATATTCTTCCAATTTCATGACATTTAGTTTTTGTTATTATGGTTCATTGTCAAAAGTCCTCTTCTTCTATGAAGAAGTTGTTGAAGTTTTATGTAACATTGTTTCCTAAATGAATCAACTTTTTCCATGTGAGAATTACCAGCATTGCTGCACAGATCTTCATTTACAAATAAAATGTATTTAATTATTGAAAAACACATTGTGTCTTCCTCAGATTCGCTCATAACTTCATAAGTAAAAAGTTGTAAAGCTTTGAAAGCTGCTTGTAGCAACTGGAGTTTATTACAGATCATGTGACAGCTGGCCCACTGTGGGTTAGCGAGGTATGTTGAGCCTCACGTCAGTTTTCTGTCATAAAGGTGACACTGTTTTAACCTGGCAAAATCTCCATGGCAACTTAAAAGCATATCTGGACGAGTAGGTGCCAGAACTGTAACTGTACTCTTTACAGGGAGAGAGTGTTGGAGCTCTTCAGGGAACAGGTTATAAGCAAAGCTGATGAGCAGTACGTTAGTAAAGCCAAGACGTGCGATCACAGCAGCACAAACTTTATTCAGTTGGTGATTCAGAAAATCTGAGCAAGAGTACAGTTTTATGTTTGTGGTGTTCTCTCGGCATTTGCTCACGCTGGCGCTAAAGGAAACCTTCTATAAAATCGCAGGTAGCACATGTAAATAGTTCATTCAATTATAACTCAGTATGAAGATTACTTGCATATAAAATGAGATATAATTGCTTCAAACCATAACTTTGCCACTTTGAATGATTGAATGCCTGGTCCTGATTTGCCAAAGCCAAAGTTTTACACTGCAGCTAATCGAGCACCGATTACTAAATATATTAGTCTATTGATATTTATTACAGATAATATTAAATCAATAAAATTAATTTCACCATGATTTGGACAAAAACTAAAGGGATTTCCACATATCCTTCATTATAGGACAGTGTAAGATCTGTCTTACATAAGAATACACAGAGAGCCATATGAAGAAAGCTTAACAAAGCACCGTCGTGGTACCCGCAATCTCTGAGCAGGGCTTCAGGCTTTGTCGAGCCAGCTAAGGCAAAGCCTGAAGCCAGGTTCTGTCTAACTTCGTGGTGCTGGAGGATGAATGAGCTTATAGCTGAACTCATCCCTCCTCTGTACTTTACATTCTTACTTTACCAGAATGATTGACAAGCTAATGCAATCCTTTGCATTAGTCCAGCAGTAATATCCTGTTCCGTTTGTGTTGAGACTGTCAGCGAGCAGTTCAGTGGGGATCTCTGAGCCTGTAGTCTAACGTTGTATTAGACCACATTGAATGTGGTCCAATTCTTTTGTCCACCCCCTAAAGTTCTCTGGCATCATCAGCAACAGGAATGGCAGACCGACCTGTAGTTGTTGTTTCTTCTGTGGGCTGTGGTTGGCTGTCTGAGTCGGTGTTAGTAGTGCTCTCTTCAGTGGGTGGGACTTCCTGTGGCTGCACCTCCTCTGGGATCTCTGGATTTGAATTGAAAAAGAAACAATACATGAAAAGTTGTTTTCTTTAGCCTTATAACACTTCCAAATATTGTTTCATATTCACAAGGGAACAATAATAGCTACATGCGAGTTTTGACCCACCGCTCTTTGCGTCTGCGCTCTCCTCTGTGGGAGGGATGACTTTCTGCTCGGCTGTGGTGTTGGCCTTGTTGCTTTTATCAGAGCTGGTGCCGTTCTTGGCTTTGGCTTTTGGCTTGGCAAACTTGGCCTTGTTGAGCAAGTAGTTCAGTTCTCGTTCCAGCAGAGTCAGCTTGGACTCTATGTCTTTGGACAATAGGATAGGCCTCTCCTTTGGAGAGCGTTTCGCCTGCTCTGCTACAGTCTCATTCTTCCACGTCTGCAGACAATTTTAAACCTGAAGGTCAGTTTACTCAATACAAGGAGAACTACTGAGCATACAAATATATATTCTGTGGCACTGGAAGGACCTTTCTTAAGAAAATAACCCCGATGATGTCATAGTGATGTAATCAGGGTTATCTCAGCTTGAAGAAAATAAATCCAAAAACAGACAGCCTGCATTATGATTTGGAGCAATGGTGTTTGAGAGATGTTGGCATTTAATAAGCAAAGAGGATCTAAACAAAGTCACTATCGAGAAGTATTAAGTGAAATGCGGTATTTGCTACAAGTCAGGAGTTCTTGGCCTCTGCTGCTTCAGTTTTGACTATTCTATTAAAACATTTTGCAAGTTCCCCAACTTTATTGAAGAGCAACACTAAATACCCCTTTAAGGAAAGTAAACTGATAAGGAGTCAATCCTTCACAGTAGTCCTCAGTAGTAACATTTATACATTTACCACCTACCATTGTTTCGTTGATCACTTTTTCTAACATATTCAGCTCAACTTCAGTGAAGATTTGGTCATCCTCTGGAATCAGTTTGGCAGTCCTTTGAAAGAAAACACAAACTAGTCAATACTAAAGTGCTGAGTCAGCAAAAACTCCTCCCATCTCCACCGTCCTTTCAACACTCACCTCAAAAAGAAGCTGGAGGTGTTGAGTCTGCTGTGCAGGGCGGCCAGGCGGTCCGGCCATTTGCGTCGCTCCTCCACCCTGAAAAACATGTCCTTGCACAAGCTCTTCAGCTGAGACAGCTTCTCCCTCAGCTGCTTAGTAGTTGCCGCGTAGCCGCCCTCGTCCATCCACTCCGCCACCTCGCTCAGCTTGCCGGAGATCTGCTCTTTCTCCTCCTTAGACACCACCAGCTGGTAATCCTCCTGGTACAGCTTGTCCTGGAGAAAAATGTTTTTGGGAGGAGGCAATATTATATTACATCCTCCTTACTGTGGTTGTACCTTTACATTAAAGGATTTAACCTCAGGGGTTGATGTTGGCTTGTATGCCCTCACACTGGCAACTCCAATTTCTTAAAAACAAAAAGAAAGATGCTTCAGTGCTTACCTGTGTCTCAAAGATAAAAGCTTCCAGACTGTTGAGGGACTTTTCCCTCTCCTGTTTGGCCAAGTCTCTGTCTGTCAGATCCTGCAGCCTGTAAATATACAAAGATGGGTTTTTTTTGGTTCTCAGTTTTATTGGCAAAAACAAAAGAGAAAAGCAATAAAAGTTGATCGTTTACTTCTTCTTAGAGGAAGTGACATCATCTGCAGTGGGATCGAGGATGTCGTTAGTGACTAGTTCTGCTGTGATGTCCTCAGCGATCTTGCTTTTCTTCTGAGGTTTTTCCTTCTTCTCGGCATCCTTCTCTGCCTCAGTGTTCTCTGCTTTCTCTCCATCTCCAACCTTTTCCTCCTTTACCAGCAGAATCATGGGTACTTTAAATAGAAAAGCTGTAGCGGCTGGTCTTTTTTGAATATAGATTTTCAGTAAGTGCTGTGCTAAATTACAAACTACTCCACAGACTAATGTTGAATTCAGATCAAAGTGTTTCTTACCGTGTTTCTTACCGTGTTATCAGTCTTGCTGTCTGCTTCCTCGGTCTTCTCCTGACTTTTCTCTTCAGCTTCACTTTTCTCTGAATCGTCCTGCTTCTCCTCGGCAGGCTCGTCCTTCTGGGCCTCGTCCTTACCATCCTCGTCCTTGCCGTCCTTCCCAGACTCTGGAGGCACTTCCTCCTCGTCCTGAACAGGACAATCAGGAAACGATGTTAGCTACGATCTAAGGCCAGGGCATGCATACGGGCCTTACTGTATTTAATAAAACATATCCACTGTGAGCCTGCAATTACCAGGACAGGTTCAGTTATATTTGGGGAGGGTTCTGACGATCCTCCTCCAAACAAGGTGGAAATTGTGTTACCCAGTTCTGAAAGAGAGAAAATTGTTGGCAGAGTTAGTTAGTAATAATGAGTCCTATACAATATAATTACAGGCTGTAGAATGCATGGACTCACGTAAGACGGCAATTCACATTACATGTTAAAACATGCAGTACTGTGTTACTCCTGAATATTGTTCTAAAAGCTGCCCCTCTCAAAGAATTCCTGCTCATCTAAAAGTAAAGTAAAGTAAGTAAGTAAGTATATATATACACACACACATATATATATATATAGATAGGACATAGAGAGAGAACACAGTAGAGAACACAGAGAGAGATATAGAGATAGAGAGATAGTCTAGGAGAGATATAGAGAGAGACACCACAGAGGAGAGAGAGCGCGAGAGAGAGAAGAGAGAAGACACCACAACAGAGAGAGAGAGAGAGAGAAGGAGAAGAGAGAGAGAGAGAGAGTAGAGAGAGATGAGAGAGGAGAGAGACACACACCACACTAAGAGAAGAGAGAGAGAGATAGAGAGAGAGAGAGAGAGAGAGAGAGAGATGAGAGAGAAGAGAGAGAGATGAGAGAGCAGAGCGAGAGAGACAGTATCCACACACACACACACCGAGAGTAGAATAGACACACACACACACATAGAGAGAGTAGAGAGACAAGAGATCAGAGAGAGATAGAGACACACAGAACAGACGACACACAGAGACAGATAGAGCCCACACACAGAGTAGAGAGAGACACACAGAGGGAGGCCATGGAGAGAGAGAGAAGACAGAGAGAGACAACACACAGATAGCGAGAGAGAGAGAGGGAGCGAGGGAGAGAGAGAGAGAGGAGAGAGAGGAGAGAGAGAGACACACACAGGAGAGAGAAGAGAGGAGAGAAGAGAGAGAGGAGAGAGAGAAGAGAGAGAGAGAGGAGAGGGGGGGGGGGAGAGGAGATTAGAGAGAGATGGAGAGCGAGAGAGAGAGAGAGAGAGAGAGAGCAGACACAACCGAGGGAGGGAGAGAGAGAAGAGAGAGACACGAACAAAGAGCGAGAGGAGAGAGAGAGACACACACACAGAGAGAGAGGAGCGACACAGAGGAGAAGAGAGGAGAGAGACCACCAGAGAAGAGAATTAGAGAGAGAGGAGAGATGAGAGAAGAGCGAGAGAGAGAGAGATCACACACACACCGAGAGAGAGAGCGAGAGAGAGAGAGAGACCACACACAGAAGAGAGACGAGAGAGAGAGAGCGATATATCTATATATATACACATATAGATAGATACAAACACACAACATATATATTATATATATAATAATTTATGTGTGTTGTGTGTGTATATAATCTATGTGATATATATAATATGAGAGACGAGAGAGATAGAGGGGGGGGGTAGAGGATATATATATATATA